>NW_027552979.1:0-49835 GCF_045843805.1 Urocitellus parryii
TAAAAGAAAATGTGGAGGACAAAGAAGGAGGAAATGCGATCTGGAGGGCATGACAGATGAGTCTATAAAAAAAAATGGATATGCATCCAGGACTGTATTCTTAGAGATGGTTATGAAGTTTGTCCAAGATCTGTACTAGTATCTGAATCAAATACAAAAAGGAAGTATATCATAGAGCAGATTGCAATGACTCCACTGGAGGAAACAAAGATTCAAATTCTTTTAAGACTCACTCACTTGAAGTTGGATAAAGAATATTTTTTAAGAGCAAATAGATATCAATCCCTAATAAGGACAAATGTGGTTAATAGTTGTTGGTCATCCACCACTGGAGGTCAATTCCAGCCAAAAAAGTGGAAGTGATTGCTCAGGGAAAAGTATCAGAGTACAACGAACCAGGTTCACACACTGGTTCCAACGTTTTGGGGCAATTCACTGTTTGAGTTACAAGTCTAAATATTTCACTTCTACATGGTACCTAACTCACTGTTGATATTGACGACAAGTGAAATAAGTACTACTTTTAAAAAAAATTATTAGTTCATTACAGGTATACATACTACTAGGGTTTATTTTGACATAATTATAAAAGCATGAAATATAATTTGCTTCAATTTAGTCCCCAGACGTCCCCTGTTCCTCTTCTCCTTAAACTTACCCCCCCACTATTTCTATTCCTCAACTCTACTGATATATCATCTATTTCTTTATAGTTTTTTTTAATTAATGCACTATGGATATACATAAACAGAGAGACAAACCCACATAGTTACAGTCATTTGATACTTGACAAAGGTGCCAAAAACATATGTTGGAAAAGCAGCCCTTTTAACAGATGGTGCTGAGAAAACTGGATATCCATATGTAGAAGAATGAAATTTGATTTTCTCTCTCTCTCACCCTGACCAAAAGTCAACTTAAAATAAATCAAAGATACAGGATTTAAACAAGGTAGTTACTATTATTATGCTGATTGTACCAAGACATTTGGTTAGTTTTCCAAACTCAAATTGCTTATAAATATTAGAACTCTAGTCAAATTAAGTTATTCTGATACTAGAACATGTACTCCAATGCCATATTCTAGAGAGGGACTGTGTGCATAGGTCTGTAAAACACTAATATTTAAGTATTGGAAATGGAAAGGATAGGTAGTGATCTGTGAGATAACCAATGTTAAGGATAAGACCCCCATGTGCTCAAAATACATAATTTTCTGATATTCCTAATTTAATCAAGGATGTCATGATTTGAAGTGTAATTGACAAGTGACATGTTTCTCATGTTATTTTCTTTAGAGTTTTCTTCTTGCCATGTTTTTGATGGGAATTGAGGATAAAGAGTAAGATTGGATTATTTAGTAAAATTCAGCAGAATCACTATCTTGCTCATTAAAGCAGTTAGGAGCTTCAAAAATAAACAAAAATGACTGCATGGGAATTTTAATATGAAGAGTTAGTCTCAGACACTACTTGTTTTTTATTAATAGGTCATCACACCCCTTAGAGAGGTGGAATATCAAGATATATAAGGTCCAAACCAAAATGATTCTCAGGAATATAATTTATAACTCACTAAAATGAGATACCCAAATTTTGCCATTTAAAGATTATTTTAGTTAAAACTTTATAAAGGTGTTACAGTCATCAGACATACCATGATTTTTCCAATTCTAATATTACCTTTTGATTGTGTCTGCTGTATAAATGTACATTGCATTTGTTTTAGAAATGATCTGAAACCTAATGCCAAATAAACAACCTCCCCAATCTTGTAAAATTCATTTTAAGCTATCATGCCTGTCAAAGTAGTTGGCAGGTGTTATATAAATATTCAGATACCTAGAATCTATGAATATTTATGTGTTAAAGTTGCATTTATTTTTACATACCTTGTAAATAAATAGGCAAAGACCTGTAAAAGAGAACAATTTAATAGTGTCAGGTGGTCTATAAATAAATTCATCTATGTGTGTGATATGGATTTTAAATTAATTCAAAGTAGAATACTGAATGTGTTTTCATCATGAAAAATTGCATAATCAAATAATTTTTAGAAAATCTGAGTCTAATAGTTAACTGGCAATCTGAATGTAAACGGATGTTTTAAAATTGATCTCTTTGAATTATGAAATTATCATTTGCAACTGTGTGAATGATTAGAAAAATAAATGATTT
This sequence comes from Urocitellus parryii, assembly GCF_045843805.1. Classification (NCBI taxonomy): domain Eukaryota; kingdom Metazoa; phylum Chordata; class Mammalia; order Rodentia; family Sciuridae; genus Urocitellus; species Urocitellus parryii. The sequence continues at coordinate 2,178 of NW_027552979.1, forward strand.
AGTGTTTGTTTCCTTTTTACAAATAAAACTAAAGAGTATTTGGGCAGAATGTGCATATAGCTGAAGGTTGGGAAGGAAGGAATTATCTAGGAGAGTATTTGTGTGCCTAAGAATGTGAATCACTGTCCCTGCACTCACTCTTCCCAAATAAACTGACAAAATGATACATAATCTCACCAGCTCATTTTGGTAGAAGGAGTTGATGATGATGCTCAATTCTCTAATAGGATTGCTGTGTCAAATATTGCTCAAAAGCTAAAATACTTCTTAATTTAAAAAAATTAAATTCATTGTTTATTGTCAGGGATTATGACACTCCTGGTAGAACAGTATTTGAGATCTTTAAGTTTCTGATTTAAAAGAAGAGAAAGAGCCATTGAAACTGATTTCAATAACCTGAGAACTTTTGTTTTCCTTATTAGGTAAAAAATATCAAGTAAGAAATCAACTGTGTAACTCCTCAAATCTGACTCAAAGGTGTCCATTTCCAATGAAGACTTTTATTGGTCATAAGAGACTAATTTCTACGCTCAATTTTATTTTGTCTTATTTTAGCCCCATCAGAAATCAAACCAACCACATGGAATGGCTGAGTCTTGGGCAGAAAGTGTAACAGGGAGCAACAGGGTGAATTGGTTTGATAATTGTAACATACATAATGTTTCTAAGGAAGTTCATGTTTTTGTATTTTTTGTGCCTTACAGTAGCTAGTCTATAAACTCTACAAGATTTTCTTAGATGTTACAGAAAGTGCTTCTTCCCTTTGTGTCAATTACAAATTGATTTTCAAGTAATAAACAATATTATATGATTTTATATGAATGTTCATTCAGCATCTTCTAACATTGCAAAAACATTTACAACTCCTGATATTTAAGACAACATCCCCTAATTTTGGTGAAAACTACACTAGAAGTCTCTCTACACATATGAGTGTTCTAAATTGTATGTGATTCTTTTGGATTTTAATATTTATTCTTCTGGGAAAACGACCCACAGACTTTAACACATTGTATGAGGGTAGGTGCACTCAAAATATGAAGAAACTTTAATTAAAATAATGTTCAAATTCTGTAAGCATATTTGAAAAACTAATTTAAAGTCTATGGATATTCTCTTCATAGTCAAGCCAGTCCATTTTTGTGGTCTAGTTTTCTTCACATAGTTTGAAATTGAGTCAAGAGGAATTCATTTCAGATTAATTCAGGAGTTAGGACTTTGCCCTAAAACAAACAGAATGACTCCTTAAAACATTTAACTTAGTGCTTACACAACAATTCATAATAGAAAGCAAGGAAATTATCTTTAGTGACATTGTTGCTTAACTTTTACCATAGAAAACCTTTTTATAAATGATGATGAGTTGTCCTACTTAACTATTTATTGTATTATATAGTTCAGCCACTGCCAACATTGCTTCCAAAGGAAATTGAAGTTTATGAAATAAACTTAAATTGAACTTTCTGAAGAGTCTGTCTGTTCATTGGGAACTGTTTATTTCCCATGACTTAAATGGTGTTCTTATGGACAATAAACCACAGTATGTGAATAGTTTTCCTGAAATGTTTGAGAGGGTCATTGAAACTGCACAAAAGATAAATGCATTAACTTAAGAAAATGCTTAGTTTGGTCCTTGAAAAATCTGCGACTTTTAAAAGTACACATTTCAATTTTAAGAGGTTAGACTCATAGAAGCTGTCCTTTCCTAGGTCCTAACAGGATGCTTTATTACATGTAGTATTTACTTTCATTTTTAGAGCAGAAAAGTCAGGACAAGTTTTTAAGGATGTGTGTGTCATAACATCATGTCCTATTCATTCCACTTTATAAGATCACAACAACATATTTACTCTTTCCCCCAAATGCTGCATGTTTATAATAAATACAACATTGTATTCATTGACTATTATGTAGTAATTATGGATAATATTCCAAAATATATTTTGAATGTTGAAAAATATTTTTTTTCATATGTAGATCATTTTAAATTTATTCTGTTGGTCTGCAATAAGAACAGAATAGTATTGTAATATTTTGAATGTATTCTTAGGAATTCTTGTAGTATATGAAATGCTAAAATGTTTTATATAGAATTTAAACTGTTTGATATAAACAACAAAATTGTAAGTTATATATTGCTTGATGATAGAGATATGCTCTCAGAACTCCTTCCTTAGGTGATTTCATTATCACAGAGTATATTACACACAGTTGCAGCATATGTCAAACACTCAACATGGCTTCTTGATGCAATCGGGAGATGCAATAAAGGAGATGTATGAGACTGTTGCTGACATAACATGTATGTTGATTTATAGTAAACTCTTTTATAATTAGAAGATGTTCACTCTAAAATAATGATAAAATGTAGTAAATTTACAAATGAGTTATATTTTTATTATCATTATCAATCATTATGCATTCTATATAATTGTATATGTTATACTTTTATGGGACAGACAGTGCAATAGGTTTTTTAGATCAGCATCATCACAAGTGTGTTAGTAATGCATTGAACTACAACATTATAACAGCTTTTGTATTACTAGATGACAGAAATTTTTTCAGAAACATTAGATATTATGGGAACACTATTAAATATGCGGTTCTTCATTCACCAAAAATATTGTATGATATATGAGAATATATATAACATAGTGTAAATTTTGTAAAACCTACAGAATATTATTTGGTATTTTACACACACACACACACACAGAGACACATTCACTGTTATCTAACTTTCTAATAAGGTATTATTTTTCACAGAGCACTTCTCAGCATTTACTAGAATCAGGTATCTTTTGGATCATATTTATTAAATCTGTTGCACCCAAACTTGAGTTGAAAACAAACAAACAAACAAAATCCAAATTGAAAAACAGAGGCTTATTCAACTCACTTTTCTTATTGTCATTATATTCAAGAAGTGATATAGAATCATGAATATGGACATGAAATATTGGTGGAGCCCAGAGTCTCCTCATAATATTTCCTGCTGAGAGATAAAGTTATAAAACAATTAGGAAGATCAAGGCTTTATTTAATTTAGAGAGGTTCTGAAAAGACACTTTAGATTTAAATTGTCCCATAAGACAATCATTAACAGTGATAAAATAACCAGGTAAGAAGGGATATCTTGTGTTATTGAAACTACCAGTGGTCAACATTATGAATTGTGACTAAACTACTCAAGAATATCATTTTAGAGACCAAGATGCAAAAGTTTATCTTAGTGTTCAATTGAACTTGATAGAGTATTGGAGAAACTGGTCAATGATAAAAAGATAAGAAATAAATATGTGCTGAGACAGTAGCTCAGTGGTAGGGTACATTCTTGCATACAGGAGGCCCAGAGTTTCATCCTAAACACTGCAATAAATAAACAAGAAAAAAGAAGCAGATATGATTCTTTATAAAGCTACTTTATTTTCACTTTTAGAAACTTAGTATGATAGTTTCCAATTAAGTGTATGTTATCAATCTCTTTGAGACTTAATTAGACATTATTTTGGGTCAAAATCCAATTATTAAACATTGAGCAATAAATGTGGTATAACAAAGTATATATCAAGAGTGTTAGTCTTTAAATAGATAAGACTACATCTGAAATTTTAATATACAATATTTATTCTCACTTTCAGAGGTTGATAAGAGATATATAAAATTGGTCACAGATACAAAATTTTATACATATCATTTTGTTGAGAATATTGATGGTACTTTGAAAAAATCTTATTTATTTAATATATCAAAATAATCTTGGTTACTGACACTTCAACATCTAAAAAATAAGATCTGAGATTTCCTGTTAATCTTAATTTCACTAAGTACATATACTAAGCTGTTATTAATTTTTACCAGGTTGTATTGTCATTTGAGATAGGATATGTAATTCAGATTGAGCACAACAGTGATGATCACAAAAGTCTTTGAAATATAAATGCTAAAACTGACAATTTGAGGTAATAGCTTGTCTTTGTACATTCAACATCCTTAAACAAAATTCAGGCAATGAAAATACATCAGCATATTCTTTAAGAACATAAATGTGCCAATTCAAATGGGATAAGATGAATAAAGATGACTTATGAGTCAAATCAATGCAAAAAAGTAGACTTTTTTAAAAGACAGTAAAAACCATTACTAAATTCATACTATATACTGTAAAAATAATTGAAACTACTCTCCATGTCAAATCTCTGTTTTTAAGCTTTGATCAGTTTTAAATTTGATAAAGTAAAAAATATCTAGTGAAAACAAAATAGTTATTAAAGAGTAAGCATTAACTACTCTTTCAAGTATCTGTATTTACATTTGATAAGCTGTCATTGGTATACTTTGATCTTTTAAAAATTTCAGCTTTTATAGCATATTTAGTATTGAAATGTTTGTTAGAAGTTTAAAAAGTTCATGTAAGTTTGAAATACCTAGAGATTCTTTAAGAATCTATTACATTTTGTACTTTGAGAAAGGTGTAATGTAAATAAAAATAAGTTTAAAAATATAGTTTGTTTAAATTCCATTAATTTAGGGTTTCTCAAAGATAGGTGACATCTTTCTCTTGCTTTTTTTGTGGAAATGCTTTCCTAGGGTAAAGTGAAGTGTTAAAACAAAATGGACTTATTTAAAATAAAAGCCTAAGTTTTCAATAAATAAATATTGCCATAGTAAAGTATATATAAATTGCAAAAATACCAAAGAAAAATTGGGGGAAGCCCAGGAAATATAGTCACTGATGAAATTGAAATAAAAGAAATTGGGTTGCCCTGAGAGTTAACTCATAAAATAATTCTGTGATAAAAATCATGTAAAGTTTGGTTGAAAGGGAAGGGGGAATTGAGTTAGAACTCAGAGAAAATTGATATTATACAAATAACACATTGGTCACAAATGTACATTTATCAGCACCACAAAATACAAAAGCATGATTCAGAGAGAACATTTTGACAGTGATTATTTGACTTGGATGTAAATTGTAAGAAATAGAAATTCACTTAAATAGGAATCAATTTTGTTTAAAGAGGAAACTATAAGGGCAAGTCTTTGTTATATTGCTTTTCTTTGTAGACTGTATTGACTTCTCCCTATACTAGCCAACACAATATTTTTTCTATATCCTTTCTGTAAACTGTGTTAGTATTCTGATAATTATAATTTCAACATTTCAATGTTATTCCATTGTTCCTATTCCCATCCAAAATTATGAGAAATAAAACTGAGCAATTCATCATTTTGAACCAGGACACACAGTGGTCACAAGTGCTATTCAGCTGGGGATTCCATTTTTTAGAGTCAGATGTTTACTGTTGATCCAAATTTAAAACACTTGACAGCAAGAGAAACAAAATATATATTACAAAGAATTGATAAGTCATGGCAGACAAAGATCATCATTCCAGTTCAGTCTGAGCCAAGATCAAGTCTGTCTGATCTGAAAGACAATAATAGCCCATGTATATTGGAAATCTGTCTCATAATCTTCTTTTATTTCCTGGCATTAAGACTTTGCATCTTAAAACCTATTTTCCAGCCAGGCAGGAGGCAGGATGCAGGAGGATTGCAGGTTCAAAGCTAGCCTCAGCAACTTAGTGAGGCTCTAAGCAACTTGGTGAGACCCTATCTTAAAATAATATATATATATATATATTATTTTAAGATAGGGCTGGGGATGTGTCTCAGTGGTAAAGTGTTCCACTATGTACCCCAAAACAAAATAACAGCAAAAATTAAAACCTGGTTATTCCATGCAGGTTTTATTATTTCCCTACCAACCTCTGATTATGTGTGTTTCCACGTAGCTTATCTTCTGGTAAAACATTAGCTAAACAGAGAACATGCTTGTCTAGTTAACTAGGCAGTTGCATCATTATATAAATAAACAGACATAATACTCAAGAAGCTGCTTCTATGTTTGTTGTTTTGAATCAAAGATACCATGATCTGTTAACTTTGAGAAACTGGTAAATTCAAGTCTCTGAGCCTGAAAAATTGAATGTGAGATACAGCAATGAGACAGACCCATGTAGATAATTGTCAGCTGAAGAGGCCTCTTCAGAGTCAGTGAGAAAGCTGACCTTCCCTAGTTGACAAACTTTCTCTCACAGGTCTACTGTGATCACTTTTCCTACACACATTCACCCATATAAATGCATACAAAAATTCTCACTGTAAGAAGTTGATCTTTAGTTGTGGGAAATAAATTTCAAAGAGCTTTAATTTGGGGAAAATTTTCATAAATACTCATTTTTATAGCCATGAATGAATACATTCAGTTCTTTATAGATCGTACACTATCACTTTTATGAAAAACTTCAATTGACGTGACAACATCTTTTATTTTATGATTCTTTGCTGTCATCTGGGTGACTCTCCTATTGCTTATTGCACTAATTATTTCTGACAATATAATATTTATTATAATATTTTCAATACTTCTCTATCCTAAAACTTTTAATTTACATCTTTTGTACAATGATATTAGAAGAAAGGGAGTTTGGACAGTTAATATTAGTTTGAATCATAAGAAATTGCCAGATTTTACTTTTGATGACTCAAAAATGGCAATTTCAGGCTGGGGATATAGCTCAGTTGGTAGAGTGCTTGCCTCACATGCACAAGGCCCTGGTTTTGATCCCCAGTACCACGCTCACACACAAAAAAAGAGGCAATTTCATGTAGTTCAAATTAATAATGTTCAATACATTATATTTAAAAAGATGAGATTTTGTTTCAAGTTCTCCCCCTAGATTACATTGTGCCTTTTTATGCAGAGAGATATTATTAATTCTTTGCTTTGCTTCTCACTATTTTATTTGAAAGGCTATCTCATAATTTCAACCATATAACACATGGTTGGTAGATATTAAACTGAGGCAGATTAAGTGTCAAGTCCTGAATTTACAACCTAATGTCTGCATAATCCTAGAGAATTTGTCCCAAGTTTGTTACCACAAAATCAGAAGAGTAACAATATAAATTTTATAGAGTTAGTATAAGGATCAAATAACATAACTTACATTATCATTAAACAACAAACTTAGTAATATTAACACTTTAATAAATATTAGCTGTTCTTAGCTACTATTTCTAATAAGTATATATTATCATTTCCATCATTAATTGGTCATTATTTCAAGTACAATAACTTATCTTCCAAAATAAAAAAGTAATAATTCTGCTAGGCAGAAAGGTTCAGCTATGTTGTGCATACTTAACCTCAGGATTATCCAATCTCACCTAACTCATATCATCTATAGAGGCTTCCAATGATAATTAACTGCATAAGTGTGCTCAGAATTAAGCAACCTGCTCAAGTTAATATAACACATAGTTATTGAGACCTGCATCTTGTAAATTACTGTTCTAAGTTGCTGAACCATGAAACTGGTGTTCTAGGGAGAAGTAATAACATAAAGATAAAGAATAAGTTTTCCTGGGGAATGGGAGTGTTCAAATTGTAATGAGAATTCAGTTTTTACTGCAACCAAGAATCTGTATAGATTTATAACAACAGTAACAAAAAAAGACAGGGAAGGAATTTGAGAACCATGTCTAAGAACCAGAGATGTTCATCCTTCAGTTACCTTGGTCAGCTCACTGCATAATTAATGTAAAACAAGAACTTCCTTGTTGAACCTAGTCAGTCCTTAGTATCATGTGAAATAACATAGTGTTACTTTAATCCATTAAATTTAGTATACTTTATCATTAAGTAGCAACTGACAACTAGAATACCAAACAATTCTTCATATATATCCAATAGATAATAAGCATAATCAATAATCAATAGCATAGTAAAGATATTTGTTTTTGTGTTAGACCTAAATATACTTCCAGAATATTTTGTTTCAATAAATACAAAAATTTTGTCAGGAAAAAAATCTTTCTTCAAAAATTTACTTCATCTGATAATCGTGAAGTTCACATTTCCAAGAAGCTGTTTCAGTTTCCTATTGACCAAAAATCATTTGTGGTCCAGGTGTCTGTCACAGGTTCTTATAACCTAGGCATGTATCAGAAATGGAAAGTTGAGCTCAATGGTTTGCTGCTCAGGAGTGTGAGCCTCAGCTTAGCTGTTATTCACAGCAGCACCACTTCTAAATCTAAGGAGTCTTCCCTCCGCTTGCCTTTGGCTTTTGCCTTCCCTCAGGACCTCTTGATGACACAGCCAGCGGGTATCTCCGATGATCTTTCCCCCAAAAGAGATCCATGAATATCAGGGGAGGCTAACGGCCTAGAAATAGGAAGAATATTATTAGTATTAAATGGAGCTTTAAGGATCTTAAAAGTATTGAAGTCAGTGAAGAGCCTGCAGGGATTTTTTAATAATAAGAGCACTTTCAAGCTGGGAAAATTTTCTGTTTTTTAAGGTAATAATGATCCACTTTCTCTCCCCCTCCCCGTGTGTGTGTGTGCGCGCGCGCGCGTGCTTATACGTCAACACACATGCACACACATGCTCACATTTCTCATAATTTATCATTTAATATTTATTTTATATATTGCTAAACAAACAAAAAAAGTGGAAATGTTTGTGCTGATAGTTCATAAGAAATACTTTTGCTGGGTGCGATGGCTGCACACCCGCACTCCCAGTGCTTCAGGAGGCTGAGGCAGGAGGATCACAAGTTCAAAGCCAGCCTCAGCAAAATCGAGGCACTAAGCAATTCAGTGAGACCCTGTCTCTAAATAAAATACAAAACAGGGATGGGGGTGTGGCTCAGTGGTGGAGTGCCCCTGAGTTCAACTCCCACTAGCCCAACAAAAAAAAAAAAAGAAAGAAAGAAAGAAAGAAAGAAAGAAAGAAATACTTTTTAAAAAAATTTTAACTACATGCAGGTTCCTATTAGTGGAAAATAACTGACAATCATTTGTGGTATTTCATTTCTTCATTTAAAAGGCCATAAGGCAATAGCAAAATTTGAACCAGATCACAGATCAAAGACTTTAACAAATGTTTTCCATTTAAACATCAATCCTACCTGAATGAACTTTGGAGGAATATTTTTTTTCCCATGAATTTTTGAGAATAAATCTTATTGAAAGTAGGTCTGTTTCTCTATCTTGGTTTTTATATTTCATGCTGAATTATCTGGAATGTCAGCTAGTGTTGACCTTATATTGTGAAAATTAAATAACATGCTGAACTTTTTCTTTCTTTCAAACTAAACATACAATGTTTAATAGGTAATCATGAGAAGAAACCTTCTGATTGATATGCCAAATAAGTATAGCAAGAGTTTCTTTTGGCAAAGATAATAAAGTACAAACATAGATCCTTTTAAAAATCACCTAATCCTAGGCTCTTCATACTTACAAGTATGCATGAGTGTGCTCTCTCTCTCTCTTTCTCTCTCTCTCTCTCTCTCTCTCTCTCTCTCTCTCTCTCTCCCATAAAGGTCTAATTTTGACAAGCAGTTTATATTGTTTTCACACCAACTGTTATATTAAAACCGGGTTTCATAGTAAATTAACAAGGTTGTCATTTCTTGCATTAACAATGTTCTACATTTTTGGCAAGTTAACTTTCCCCATCACGCTTTGGTTTTCTCATGATAGGAGGAGGAAAAGAAAATCGACTTCTCACAGAACACTGGCATTCTTATTTTCCGTCTTACTCTCCTTCTATCACTAACAAATAATTTGAAGAACTCATTCATAATAAGAATACTGAGTAGAAAATTTTTTAAAAAGACTTAATTATAAATACTTGGGATGAGATACCTCCATTTAGTTTTCCTTTCACTGTCTGTACTCTCAGATGAACTAATACCTCCCATTACTTGCACTACTCATATAAATGTAGAAATTGATATGTATATATGGACAAATGTAATGTATAAATAATATGTGTGGAAAGAAACATATTTTTATCCCCCAAAAAACTGTTTCCTTAGAATTTCACATGCAACTCAAGAATAAAAGGTGAGATCCTGTTGTCCGTAAACAAATACATTGAGCAAATCAATAATCATTTTGACAATAAATTCACTTGGACCTTTCTCAGTTCAAATCTTTCTACATGAGATCTCTCCGCTTTCTCCCCACCAGGGGCAGTGACAAATATTGACTATTTGTGTGGTATGATCACAGATATAGTTTGTCTCTGTGCCTGACTGGAGTATGAATATTGGCCTTCCTCCCTTAATCTTCATTTCAAGAAAATAATACTCAACTCTTTTTGCACCACTAGGTGGTTAATTGAGCCCATTGGTGTGCTAGATAGGCCAATCTTGTCTCTTGACTTTGAACTGTATTACTATTCAAAGCACTTTTCTTTCAACCCTTGAAGCATCAAATACTTCTGTAGGTTTTGCAGGTAGCAAACTTCAGCTGAAAATCAAGACTAACCTCTGTATTCAGAAGTTGTCCTTTACTTTCTTGGCAGCCTTCTTCACTGCAATTGCCTAGGGAGAACACAGGAAAAGCATACTACCTTTATTCTTTCTTTGTCACAGCTCTTCAAATTCTCCTTCTATTCCTCCAAGCACTTGTTTCTGCTTTTGAATCTAGTCTCCCAACAGGAAGTTGAGAGGAATGGGGAGAGAGGATTTAGAACAAACCTTTTGCACATACAGTATTCTCAATTCTTTTGTCCCCTACTTTGCTAGATCTCTAGTGAATCTTGCAATTCATTGCCTCCTGTATTTATCCTTGCCTGTTTGTACACTCAGTGTATGTGTGTGTAAGGAAGGGGAGGGTGGACCCCAGGGGATTATGAAGTACAAGTCTTTGTCCTTCTCATCCTATATCTCAAGTTACTGCTGCAAGAAAATATTTTGTATCTTACTTCTTTGCAAAAATATTCTACTGTGGTAATAAATATGCTCTGGTAGCACACCTGAAAGCAAAACATGTCATCAATATTTCAATTCTAGCCCACCTATAATTACTAGAGCAAGGTGCACTATGTTCAGTATTTTTTAGATGATTATTTATGGTACTATTAAAAAAAAAAAACGGTTTCCACAGTAACCTTGTCTGCAGATAGTTTCAGAATAGCCTTTACAGCTTCCAAATCATGAGTGCATTTCATCCACTTGGAAAAAAGGAAGCAAAACAAGTTTCATAGTTAATTTGTTTAATATCACGAGGGAGTGATTCTCTCTAAGGTACCTTTCACATACCCAAAATATCATGAACAATAATGTTTTCCATTTGTAGAGGAGAGAGAGGAAGGAAGGGGGGAATGAGAAAGAGAGAGAGACAAAGAGAAAGAGAGTGAGATTGTTTTTTTCACTCTTCCAAAAGATGACAACTGCTTTCTGATGAGAAATTAAACTTTGTCTCTTTCCTTAAAAATCATGTTATAGTTACCTGAAGTTCATTTCATAGAAGATTGTCATGCCTCAACTAAGTGTTCCCAGAGTGATTATTTGGTATGTATAGGAGATTCGCACAGTATTTTCCTTTGTTTAATGAACATTTATTAAGCACCTTCTAATACAAAACACTGTGGGGAGTGTGGAAGTAAATGATGACAGTGACAATGTAACAAAATGTCTGGGAGAGGAGTATACCTTACTGACAGGGTAAGATGACATGATGTTTGCTGGCAAGGCAGAGGCAGATGTGAACACAGGAGAGACACCATACTGAGTGTGTGTGGGGAAGCTTCTAGGAAGGGCAATGCAACAGCTGAGTGCTTAAGGATAAGTAAGAAGAATTCATTGATTAGAAATGGACTAGAAAAATTCAAGTTGAAGGAATAGAGATGTGATACATATGATAGGATGTTAAGATATGGTAGATGAGATAAACTGAAAGTAAAAATAAGTGTAGAATTGAATAGTATTAATCTAGTATGTCATTTCAATAAATATGAAGGTGAGGCAGAAACTTGATGGAAGTCAAGTTTTAAGGAGATACAGATAAGAACGTATTAATGTATGATAATTACACAAATACCATTGTAGGTTTTTTGAATTACTGCTGCTAATACAGATCTAGTGACATAGTTTAAGCAAATGCCAAGGGGAATTCTAGGTTCTATAAACACTTTTTATGAGGCTATGTTTAGACTGGCACAAGAATATTGATGGCAGTAGTTAAATCCTTTAGCTATAATATAATAAAAAGGTAGGAAACAGTGCTCAATCTCCCAAGGCACTTGCAGTGTTCTGAGGTGATCTCATAATGTCCTTTTCCTCCACTAATGTATGCCAAATTCTTTTAAGAAGAGATATCCGTTCTATCTCTAAGAAATGTCAAGAGGCAATAACAAAAAATATTTGAATTTATTCTAAAACAGTTATGCAAGCGTGTGTTCTCTGTTATAATTTCATTAAGAACATAAAAATACAATATTCAAAATACAACATGTATAAATAAGAATTTATAAACAGCTCCAGCCATCCTGTGGCCTGAGGGACATCTGTCCTCATCAATAGGAGTCACTGTAATACGGTGGTGGCTCAAACTGCCACCTATTTTCCCCACCGGCATGACTAGTGCTGTGAAAACCTTTTAAATAATGAATACCTAGATTCGAATTTTATTGAATGAAGTTTGAAATTTTCCTTGTGACTTTAAATATTCATTATTTTTACTTGTGAAAGGAAATAATTGAAATAAATAATATAAATTACATGGAGGAAATTGAGAGAACTAAATTTCTTAAAATTCTCAGTAATTCAAGTGTCTTTCTAGTACTTTCTGTTTCATGAGGAAATTCCCATTATGTGCCCTAATTCATTCCTTCTGAAAAGAACATTCTGGCTATTCTGTTACCTCCATGACAACTGTGCTTTTTACTTCTTTACTTAAGATATCAAGACCCGTCAGTGGCTTCTCCTTTCCTCTGACTTTTTAATTAGTTTATCGAATCTTTGAACTATCTCCCTAGAGCTCAGAAATTTCTGCTTCTCCAATTTAACCTTTCCTTGTCAATTACTTTCTCTAGCCTTTATTAGAGTGCCAGTCTTCTGGGTACCCCAAGAAATCTAGTGAGTCTCATTACTAGAAACAACAACTATTTACACAAAATTTCTCTCTCAGTACCTGCATTTGAAATATTTTATTATTTAGTTCATATAATAATGAAATAAGAGAAAAAATCCACTTAAGATTCTTGACACTAAATTATCTCTTTGAAAACTCCCAGTGTCAAAAGATTCCTGTTATGAAAATCAGTAGTTTATACACACTAACACATTTCATATCAATGTAAGATATTTTGCTGTTTTACATAAAAATGATCTTTTTTTCCTTTTATTTATTTTTTAGTTTTCGGCAGACACAACATCTTTGTTTGGATGTGGTGCTGAGGATTGAACCCGGGCTGCACCCATGCCAGGCAAGCATGCTACCGCTTGAGCCACATCCCTAGCCCCCCAAAAAATGATCTTTAAAATAATGTATTAATAGTAAATGGAATCCAAAATTTTATTTTGTTTAAATTAATAAGAAAACTAAAATTCAAAAAGATCAAATGACTTATCTTGCAAATAAAATATATGGACAAACAAAGATTCAAATAAATCAGCTCCAAAGCTTGAACTCACACCATTTTGCTGTATTTTATAACCGCATTACCACTGAAGGAATTTTGTAGAAAAATTTTGTATAGGTTTCTTTTTCTCCTTCTGAGATTTTACTTTAATGAATGCCAACTTTTACTATAAGAATTCACACAAACAGCATTTTTCATGGAAGATTCATGCCTTAGGCACTAAAATGATCTGAAGCCACATTATTCTCCTTCAGGGTTTGGTTCAAGAACCATTCCCATGAATTATATTCATATATATATATATATATATATATATATATATATATATATATATATAATTATTATACATAATAATTATATATATTATAATCTTCAGCTTCCTCTACACAGTGTCCCATAATCTGGCCTGAGTCCTTGTCCAGTATTCATGAGGAGTCCCCCTCAGGAACTCAGAGTAACATAAAACAGAAGGTGACCTCTGCAAGCTATTCATAACCATCACCTGCAGGAAGCTACCTGTGAAATGTTTGTGGACCAGATCAGCTTTGAAGCCATTGAGTGGGAAGAGCTGGTATCTGAGAACTCACAGCGGCACTCCTACTGGGGAGATGGCCCTATACACGTGAACTCCCACCCAGCTCTGCCAAAGGTCCCACACAAAACCATCTTAGAGGGATGACTCCTTAAGAGCCAAACAGCCTGCCTACACTCAGTTACATACCCTGTTCTCTGTGAAAAAGCACCACCAGGAGAAGACTCCTCCCACACTGAAACCTTATACCTACCAATCCCCTTGGATCTGTACCACTATAAATAAAACAAGCGAAGTGTCCTTTCTTTGTTAGAAGCTGCACCCCTCTGGTCATCTTGGCCTGTCACTGCCCCTGCTCTGAAACTATATTTCTGTGTGCTGTGGTTAGTTCACATTAATATTTTCTTAGCTTTTATTTCTCAGCCAACCCATCCCTCTGGAGGGGAACCCCTTCTCTGGCCCATGTGGGACATCTGCAAGAGTCAACCATCTCCTATCTCTTCCAATTGTTTTTTTATTTAAAAACATGGAATACTGCCAGCAATATTTAAACCAGGTCAGCTCAACAGAGTGGGTTTTAGTGCACTGGTCAAATAACTAGGTTAGAAAAATCAGATCATCTGGACAAAAAATATTTGGGTTCTGAATTTGGAGCAAGCCAGATCATGTAGATGTTTCAGATCTTTCTCTCATTTACTCTATCTCAGCCAAACCCAGCTTCTTGGTATTTGGTAAACATGTCAGGCCCAAAGGCTCCTCCAACCCTCTGCACTTATAAGTACCTCTGTCAGTTAGGCATTTCATATATATATATATATATATATATATATATATATATATACACACACACACACACAAAATTCACTTTTTCAAAGAGGTGTTTTTCCATTATCCTATTTAATTATCACTTCCAATAAAATTTCATGCTGCTTCCATGTTGTTTCTCTCATAGAACTAGCAATCATATTCTCTTTTTCCTTATAATCTAAACTTCATAAAAAAAGAACAATACATCTTTTGTGGCTTGTCTCCATCCATCCTTCTCCTTAGTAAATAAATCTATTAAAATCTCCTCAATGTCCAACCTATTTCTACCAAACTCCTGGACTTTAACTCTGGTATCTTGGAGGTCTTTTAGTCAATAAGTAATTATAACTATTAGCATTGCTCAAATGCTGAATCAAGTGTTTCTGGCAAATACATCAATATGGAGAAAAAGCAAACACGATTAAAAAATATGTTTTTCTCCAGATTTAGCTCTTTCAAAATCCAATGTCTCATATATTCTTCATATTTTTTGCTGATCTAAATTAACATCTTTGTGCAATTCTTAGTGTATAAATCTTTGGCTTCATTTTGAAAGGCAGTACCCTGCCTCTGAAATGCTTTGTCTCAAAACTGTTTTTTCACAAAAGAAGAAGGAATTTGAATCAGTAAGCAAAACAAGACAGGGAGAACAAATATCCATCTACAACAATCCACATGGAAGAATGTACAGATTTAATAAATATGACATACTGTACATCTATTGAATCATTAATCCTTGGACTGTTCACATTTCTTTTTTTTTAATATTTATTTTTTTTAGTTCTCGGCGGACACATCTTTGTTGGCATGTGGTGCTGAGGATCGAACCCGGGCCGCACGCATGCCAGGCGAGCGCGCTACAGCTTGAGCCACATCCCCAGCCCTGTTCACATTTCTAGGTAATAAAAGATGGATCTTTTCTTTCCTTCTCTAAAAGATAGCACCTGAGGATTGTGCTCTAAACCACAGGTATCATGGGAGTCCTACTATACATTCTGTAAGATCAAATTTCTGCTCCTCCACCTCCTCTTTCTCATTGGACACACAGTGGTAGGTAAGCTAACCAAAATTTTAAAAATCATGGATATTACATCTAACATGTTAATAAGTTACCCATTTGAGAGCCAAGGATTCTGTCTTGAGTCTTCTTACATGTGGTTGGAAATGGGCAAATGGAATTGGGATGGGTAATTGCTGGTGACCTTTTAAAAGGCTTTTAGATATATGTTTACATCCAAAATAGAATCTCCTTGCTCAATCCCTTTTAGAGTATATATATATATGATAATTTTGTTGGGTTGGTAAAAATGCAGTTGATATTACAGCTTAAATGTAAGTATTAAAAATTATCTTAGAAGTATTTTGCTTATGTGTTGACAATTTGGATATTGGATTTTGACTGTATACCAGGTCTGCTGTCTTTAGCAAATAATACCTTCACTTAACATGTCCTCAAGCATTCAACTGATAAACTGAAAAAAAGGGAGGAAAGCGACAATAAAATCCTAATATTGAATAAAATATCTGTATAGCTAATAGACTCTCTCACATCAGTAAAGTGCTTAATATACAAAATTGCTAAATATAGTTATTGCTCAGATACTTTTTAGGATTTTTGAAAAAGTACAATAAAATTATGAGGACCACAAGCAATGGTATCAGATAAGTTTTAAGATGTAGCTTGCCTATTACTTGCTCTGCGACTATGAACAGATCATTTAAGTTTTTTAATAGAGTTTTATGAACTGGCTAATGTACATGGTCAACTGTAATACCCACACCAGAGAATATACACAGGAAATAGTTATCATTGTAAGTAAGGAGACAAGCACTAGCTGTTTCTATGGTTCTATTTTGGTTGTTAATATTATTTGTATTCTATTAATTACTTGCATATTATCAATATGCAAGATATTGATGATCTTGTCTGCAGTAGACTGCAGTAGTAGATCTTGTCTGATGAAGCCACAGGTTTTCTAGGAAATAAATCAATGAAACAGTAGCTGATGAGAGAAATTAACGCAATAATTTTATAGAACTTTTTCCAAAAACTGGTTTTGAGACATAGTAGAAAGGATAATGACCGTTGTTGTGGTGGACTTTGTGTTTTTGTTTTTCATTTCTTTAAAAACAGATGAGCTTCAAAGAGGGAAAGCCTTGAGACTGTAGAAAAACCAGTAAACCAATAGAAAAATGGAGAAAAAGTCATTGTTTATGTTGTAAAACGTAAATTTCACACAATTTGAATTATTAACTTAGAGATGAGCAGAGAGCTTTGTTATCATGACAGGAAAGACATGTAGGTGAGAAAAAGTAAAGTTCTTAAGTTTAAAGAGAATTGAAGGATCCATAACCTGATGCCTTCATTTTATATATGAAGTGAAGCAGTGGTTGTTCTCATGATTTCCCAAAGTAGCAATTACTGGACCAAAGTGAGTGTGCATTTCTGTCCTTCTGTGTACATATATACCAAGTGATTTTCATAATAAAATTTCTAATTCATACAATTTAGTACTTTCTCAATATGTACAATTATACAGTCATTCCTTACTTCCACAACCAGGAGCATTCAGCAATCATCCATTTATTCAAAAATAAGTTTTTATATGCCAAGCAATGTTTTAGATAGTGATGAAGAATGTACAGGAATTTTCTGTTCTCACTTGGTGACAATACAGTGGAGCAAAACAGTTGATAAACAGAGTTTATAATAATGAATAAATATTATCTATATAATTATCTATCATCTATCTCCACTCTGTATTTATCTATAGTATTTCTAGACAGAGGGTACAGATGCATATGTGAGCTGGGTGGGGGGAGAGAGAGAGAGAGAGAGAGAGAGAGATAGAGAGAGAGAGAGAGAGAGAGAGAGAGAGAGAGATCTCCACATACCATTGGCTGAAACAAAAAATACTCTAGGATGGTTTGAACATATGATACATGTGTTTATACACTCACACAATATACACTCACATACATACTTGGTAACCATAATTTGGAATAAAAAAATGATAAAAGCAGCCAGGTGCAGTGGTGCATGCCTGTGATTAGAACTACTCCAAAGGTTGAGTAGAATAATTACAATTTCAAAACCAGCATTGGCAACTACAGAGATTCTGTCACAAAAGGGGTAGGGATGTAGCTCAGGGACAGAGCATCCCTGGGTTCAAATATAAATGGAAGAAAGGAAGAAAGAATGAAATAAAAGAAGGAAGGAAGGAAGGAATAGAGGGAGAGAGGGAGGAAGGAGGAGGAGGGGAAAGAGAAAGGGAACAATTAAAGAATCTGGGAACTTAAAGAGGATATGCAATAGAGAAACATTTAGGAAGGAAAAATTGTTTCTATTACTTTGTTTAAACATTTAATTTTGTTGTACCTATATCTTTGAACAAGCCATCTTCCCAAGCAGCTGTCTGGGCACTGATTGAGCACAGGGAATGAAATTGGTACCTTAGGGATCTTCATGGTCACTACAACTCTCAGGCAAATAACTGCCTTATCTCAGCATCAAACCTATGTCCTCTACAAATTCATGTTTAGCTCTCTCAAATGAGCCTGGATTATCTGTATCTAAAATTCAGAATTCTTATTCCAGTTAAGTATGGAACTATTAAAAAATAAAACAGAACTTTAAAACAAAATGAAGGGTTTGAAATGTTCTGAAGGAGTTCCATTTGAAAAGTCTATACAGAATTATAAAATTATCTTTACTCATGAATTTTATTGGGGTGGGGGGACAAGGGAGTACTGGGAATTGAACCCAGACATACTTTACAACTGAGCTACAATCCCAACCCTTTTTACTTAGTTTTCTCAGACAGGGTCTCACTAAATTGATAAAGTTTGCCTCCAAATTAAAATCCTCCTGCCTCCACCTCTCATGAAGCTGGAATTATACTTGTGTGCCACCATGAGTAATTTACTCATCTACTTTTGTTCTTGGAGTTCTCAATATCTAAATTACTAAAACTCAAATTCCCTAAAAATAGCTTTCAGGCTTTCACTTGGGATTATAAATTTTACTTTGATTATACCTCTTTTATATTTCCTTTATTTCCTACTTTTATTTTGAACTAGTCTCCATGGATACATGTTCATTGGCAAATATTCTTTAAATATTTAAGAACATCAAATGTTTAAAGAAATACTCTAGGTAATTACAGAATTTTTAAATCTTATTTGTATATGAAGATTTCCCCTTTTTGATTTAGTAAGATCAGAACAAGGTTTTGAATTAATTGCTATTTTAGCATTTATAAATTTAAGATAAATGCCTAAAACTTGAAAGACCCTTATTAATAAGAACACAAATGAACTCCTCAGTCATACTTCAATATTTTTCTGATTATAAAATCTTGGATAAATAAGCCTAACTGAAAGAATTCAAAAGAGCATAATCCTGTATGAAACTTTCTTTCTTTCTTTTTTCTTTCTTTCTTTCTTTCTTTCTTTCTTTCTTTCTTTCTTTCTTTCTTTCTTTCTTTCTTTCTTTTTTCAAGCATCAAAATGTCTGCATAATATGTCAGTGTCAGTTGGGACAGATGGAGACAGGTCAAGCATGGAAAAAAGCAGAGAAATGAGAAGTACAGAAACAACCAAGGGCTCCAGTGGCAGAACGGAGGCTGAGGCATACAACTGACCTTCAAATGTTTAGATACCCCAGAGCAGGATTCCTATAGGAATTTCAGGGCAGACTAAAACCTTCAAAAAAGCCATGACCAAACTTAGATGTGGTTTATGAAAGTTTTAGACTTCAGTTTTAACCAACAAATTGACTTCTTTTTGATCCACTGCTGAGATATGCTGAGAAATATTTTAATTCTATTTTATTTTGAAACTTAATTTGTTTAATAATTGAATAAACTGGGGGGTCGGGCGGCAATAACTAAATACAGTTGAGTACATTCTGGTGAGGTTAAAACTGATTCATTCGTTTATAGATAGCTCAGAAATTTAAAAGTTGATTTCTGCCAACCCCCATAATCCCTTCCATGCCTTAAAATAATAATTACAACAGCAGGAAAAAAGAAAAACTAAACTTATACTCCCCCTGGTGTGAAACCTCATTTACTGCCATGCTCCTTGACACTACAGGTGAAGACAGGAATTACTTATGGACAAATTCTGAAAGAGAATGGTTTCAATTATACTCGTAAAATTCAGTTGTTTTTTTCCCTTATTTTAGAACATCCATTTATTTGATCTGACATATCTCTTTTATCAAAAAAGTACATAAATATTTTTCATCAATTATTTTCTGTTCCAACCTTCAATTATTTTCCTACTCTATGTTTTTTTTTCAAATAATGTTACAAATATCCTTATAATAAGAAAATTCTAGGAGTTTAGCTAGAAATAAAGATATTACCATATCTTCTGATACTGAACTAAATGATTCAGGGAAATGGAGGATGAATTCATGTCTATCTACCTACTTAGCTTGTCCTGGTTTATAATTTTCTTTCCATTTAAACCAATATGTAACTATTTGAGTATATAATGTTATTTGTTTAACTCTGATTTAAAAATGAATCTTTGAGAATAATTTAATTGCCACACCTTCAGTCATAAAATATCTATGTAGTTAAAATGTCAATCAACAGTGACAGTCATTTTCTGTTTACTCATATGTAGAACTCCTTCTGTATTAGTATGTTAAATGAATAATAAGCTAATAAAAATAAAAAGTGTTGAATATGAAATAAAAATCTTCAAAACTGTTGAAATAATTGAATAAGAGTGGTATGAAATTATTTGCTTTAAATATAGAATGAATAAATGAAGATTACTTACAACAAACATATAAAGTGTACTTTATTTTATTTTTTTCTCTTTAAATTGTTAAACTTCAAATATCTAAAGTAGTGAGATTGTTCACTGGTTTCAATTCACAAATGGACAAATGCATGAGGAATCTAATTGCTGAAGTAAAAATAGAACATGAGAAAGCATTTCCCCCTTTAATTGATGGGTACTGTGATTCATTGTCTAAATAGTTTCACATATTCAAACATAAAGATAGATCTTGTCACAAATTGGCACTACTATGACTTTAATTTATAATGAAAGTGGGTCACATTGAGCTCCTGAAGATATTTTAGGTCCATTTGCTGGAAAATGGAGTAATAGATAAAAGATGAAGAGATCTAACTAGCAAACACAATTATGCTTCTGCTATAATTCATCACTCACATTTCTATTTTCAATGAAGTCTGTATTTTAAATCATTCCTACTAGTTTTGCTTTCTCATATTTTGGAAATATTTGTGATTTCTGCCTCTAACCGTCCAATATCTGGATGAAGTAAGACAATCCCAGTTCAAAGACTTGACAGAAAATTTCAGAAATTGAAATAAATTAATAGTAGCTGAATTACCAAAGAATCAGATATGAAAATAACAATTTTTATTTTCATCATAAAGCAGTGTTTCTGATTTATTTTGAATTTTTATATCTGTAACACCTTTAAAATATGTAAAGCATCATCCAAAGTTATTCAGAAATTTTTCCTTAAAATCTCATATATATATAAATTTTTTGATAATAAACAATGAAAATTTTACAGAAATAATTAGGTTCTGAGTACAAGAGTTCACATTGGGTCCTAGTATAGATATTCATAATCCCTCATATTTTTCTTTGGCAACACTGAAACATTCCAAGAACAGTTAATATAAGAGTCTTTATCCTTTCAATATCCTAAAGGAGAATGTTACAGTGTTGTGAATATGTCTTTCACACAATTCTTTTAAGTCAATTGGCATTTTTGACATGTAAACCTTGTTTACTAAAATTTAACATGATAAAAATTAAATCAAGACTTTTTAAAATGGTGCAAAATTTTTGTTATGCAGGAAAAATAATTTTAGAAACAATGTATTAGTATGGTGACCATAGGTAATAATATTGTATACTTGAAATTGCAATAAATATTTCTAGCAAAATTAACAGTAATGGAGGTAATATAATAATGGCTTTAGTGTAGTAACCATTTTTATGATTTACACGTGTTGAAACATCACTTAGTACATCTTAATTTTATGTCAATTGTAACTCAATAAATCAGAAAAAAAATAAATTTTAAAAATTAAAAATGTAAAAAAGGGTGACTTTATCAAAAATTAACTATATGGAATGGACTCCAGTGAAGTATTGCAGAGGTTTAAAGAAAAAAATTTAGAAAACTAATGCATCATAATTTTATAATCAGTAAAATTTTTATCATAATCAAAATATTATAAACATTATTTAACACACATTAATAGCAAAATAGGATCATTGATATATGAATATATCATTTATAATTCTTAAGTAGCTTGTTCCATTACTGAATATATTTAAGAGGCTTAAAGTCATATCTACTTTGAAGAATTCATGCACTTCATCCATAGTAATTATACACACAAAAAACCCCCACAAATATGGTATACACACTCACACACTTATGTAATCAATGAAAGTTATATGCATGAATTTGTATCTTAATTTTGACTAATATAAAAATAATTAGTGTATTACATTCAGTATTATACATGCAGCGGTTCATAATTCTGACTTTTTCCTTTTATACCTTTTCCTGCTTTTTAAAAAATCATACCTAGAGCACTTTGATTATAATTTATTTCCTCCTGAATTTTTGAGCAAAATTTTCAATGAGGCATTTTAAAGAGAGAAAATGTTTGTATGCTTGACAGTAATGCTGTCTATCAGCATTTTATTTCATGAAAGTTATTTTATTTCACAAAAGTTACAAATAAGCATGGATTATTTCAAATAAGCATAGATTCTTCAAATCTATATTTTCTAAGAGAAGTGTTATGAATAGATGTGGCCCTCACAAAAAAATTACCTGGTAAAAACCAATAGGTTATGTTGATATAGGAATAAGTTGTCTACATGGTAGTCTTGAGTGCCAACTGGGAAGAGTCATCTTCACAAAAATTGTCCCCATCCAGCTTCCAGAATTGGGTCAGCAACAGGCCATGTGAGAACTCATGCTTTTAACAACATTCTCTTTGCTCCCACTCTCATTAGGAAGTGATATTTGGGAATACAGAGCAGAATATAAGAAATGAAGACCTCAGATATTAGCACTGCCTCCAAAGGGCTCTTTGGTCTCAGAAGAACATTCTGGTATTATAGAGGAAATTGAAAAATGAAATAGAAGGCATATGAAGTACAATGAAAACTTTAAATTAGAAAGAAGAATAGGTTGAAAGTATGTGAAGTATAATGAAAATTGTCACTAGAAATAAAAATGGGTGAATTCATTTATTAAGAATTTATTAATTAAGAACTCATTTATTAAGTATTATTTTAATGAATGCCCTTGGTTTTCAATTATTCTGAGTGGATAAAGATTGAGGAAAATATTTTCAGTGCAAAATGCCATAATTTTTGTCCTGATAAACAAATTGTTTATTTATTTCCTTTAATTTAAAGGAAAGCTACCTAGCACTTAGGGAAACCTATTATAGAATAAACAATAATTTTATTGCTTCATGCGTAGTAATTCATATATTAGTATATATGTTCATTGCAACAATTTCACGAAATGGACAATGTACACATATATTACAGAGAAGGAAAATAAATTATTTACAGGGTAACTAAGTTACCAAGTATCATACAACATATTAGTTTAAAGACAAGAGGTTGTTCTGGCTGTCTTTAGAGATGCTCTTAACACATCACATGCTAAAAAACGGGGAGTTATTACATACCTATGATTGACTTGAGTTGGAATAAATGAATTTCAGATGAACAATTGAGATTATTTTCTTTGTAAAACCCATTATGAGTAATTTCAATGGCAAAAATTTACATTCTTTTGTGACATATATGAAGAATTCTGAATTAAATGTGACTCATCAGCAAGCACTGGATTTTATTCCTTTAAGGTTTTCCAAATTTTGAGTTCCTTCTTTTTTATCACTGAATTGTAGTTACACATATTATTGGGGTTCATTTTGACATAATCATACCAACATGGAATATAATATGCTCAAATTCAATCCACAGCACTTTTCCTTTTCCTCCTGTCCTCCCTCCACCATCCCCTTTCCTCTACTCTACAGGTCTTCCTTTTATTTATTTATAATATGTACAAATTCGGAATTTATAGATATACAAAGAGGTGAAATTTTCTGTGGTGTATTTATCTATGTACATGAAGTAGTTTGTTCAATTTCATTCCATGTAATACCTCCAAACTCCTGTCACTCTTTCCTCCTCCTCAATTTCCTTCCTCTATTCAACTGATCTCTCTTATATTTTCATTAAATTTCTTCCTCAGTTTTTCACATTATTTTGATCTGCCTTTAGCTCATGAGAGAAAACACTCAACTCTCAAAGTTCTGATTCTGGCTTGTTCCACATAGGATGATGTCTTCTGGTTCCATGCTTTTACCAGCAAAGGCCATAATTTCATTCTTAATGGCTGCATAAAACTCAGTTGTGTATATATACTACATTTTCTTTATCTATTAACCTATTAAAAGGTGTCTATGCTGGTTCCATAACTTGTCTATTGTGCATTTCACTACTATAAACTTTGATGTGACTGTATCACTATAGTATACTAATTTTAGTTCTTTTGAATCAATACCTAGTAGTGGGATGACTGTGCAATATGGTGGTTCCATTCCTAGATTTTTGAGGAACCTCCATATTACTCCATATTACTTTCCAGGGTGGTTTTCCTTTTTCCTATTTTGCAGTCTCACCAACAATGTATGAGTGTACTCTTCTCCCACATCATAACCAACATTTCATTCTCTCTCTCTCTCATTTGTTCTTTTTAAATTATGTAGGACAGTAGAATCCATTTTGACATAATTGCAAAAGCATGGGATATATCTTGCTCTAATTCAGAACTCAGTACTTCTTACCCTTTCCTTCCCCTGGTTCCTATTCACTTCCATCGATGGATCTTTCAGCCATTTACTCATAGCTATTTTTCAATTAATTTCTCATGGATGGTGAGATTCAGTGTAGTATATTCATATATGTACATAGGTGAGTTTTATCAGATCCATTCCACTGTCTTTCCTTTTCCCAACTCTCATCTCTTCCCTTCATTGTACTTGTCTGCTCCACTGAACTTCTATAATTTTCTTATGGGCATTTTTGATAATTGCCATTCTGACACAGTAAGATAAAATCTCAATTTACTCTTAATTTGCACTTCACTAATTGAAAAGATGTTGAACATTTTCTTACACTTGTTAGTCTCTTAAATTTCTCCTTTTAAGAAATGTCTGTTTAGTACCATTGGCCATTTTATGATTGGGCTATTTGTTTGTTGTTGTTATTACACTTTTTGAGTTCTTTATATATTTTAAATATTAATCTCCTGTCAAAAGAGTAAATGGAAAAGATCTTTCTTTCTGTAGACTCTCTTTCCACACTCTCATTTCCTTTACTGTGCAGACCCTTTTATTTTTATGTTAGCCTATTTATTGCTTCTTGGTTGTATTTTCTGAGCTTTAAAAATTTTATTAAGGAAGTTGGTGCCAAAGTAAATACGTTAAAGCATTGAGCCTACATTTTCTTCTTGCACTTGCAGAGTTTCTGATCTAATTCCTAGGAATTTGTTTCCCTTTTATCTGTGCAAGGTGAGAGAGAGGGATATAGTTTTATTCTCCTACATATGAATATACAGTTTTCCCAGCACCATTTGTTAAATGTTTTTTCCAACAAAAGGTTTTGACACCTTTGTTTAGTATTAGATGGCTGTAAATATGTGGATTTGTTTTTGTGTCTTCTATTCTATTCCATTAACATTCCATTAACTGATTAACATTAACATTACTCTTTTTACTCAACATTTCCATAGCTATTCTGGGCCTCTTATTATAGCAATGAATTTTAGAATTGTTTTTTTTTCTAGTTCTATAAAGAAGGCAATTGATTTATATATGTTAATCTTATATCCTGCTACTTTGTTAAATTTATTCATCAGCTCTAAATATTGACTGGTGATGTTTTTTGAGTTTTCTAAATATAAGATCATGTCATCAGCAGAGGTAATTTAACATCTTCTTATCCTACTTATTTTCCTTTAACTTTCTTCTCTTTCCTGGATAAAGTTTCAAGTATTATGCTGAATAGAATTGGTGAGAGTGGACATCCTCATCTTGTTCCTGATTTTAGTTGAAACGCTTTCGTTTTTTTTTTCTATTCAGTATAATGTTAAACTTGGGTTTGTCATATATAACCTTTAAAATGTTGATGTGATGTAAGTTCTTTCTATCCCTAGTTGTTGGTGGATGAAATACTCTAAAGATTATATATGTATATATATCATTAATAGTAGGTTTTATTTCTGAAGAATCTTTACTTAGTTTATGTAGGGATGACCTGGGTCATAGTGATAGAGTCGGATTGGAATCACCCAATATAAATTGAATTGTATTCTATTTGATCCTTTATATTGAGAAGGCTTCATTTTATGTAAATAGGTGCACCATTTGGGAGGGGACATAACACAAATATGTATAAGCATTATATATTGTTGTTGAACAATTCCTTCAAACAATATGAAGTGGTCTTCTTTGTCTCTGATGATTAGTTTTGGTTTGAGTTTCTACTTTGACAGTAGTTAAACTTGCTTGCTTTTGGCTACCATTTGCATGTGCACTTTCACCTTCAGTTGTAGATGTCTTTTTATGTAAGGTGAGTTACTTGTAAACAACATATCATTGGGTCCTATTTTTTAATTCAAACTGACAGTCTATATCTAGGACTTTTGATTAGAGAACATAGACATTTACATTTTATTACAGAAAGGTAATTTTTATTTTCTGGCATTTCTATTCATTTTAATAATTAATTCAGATTTGATTCTCCTTTAATTGGCTATTCTTCTAGTGGGATTCATCCCTCTGCTGGTTTTCATTTTGTTTTTCATTTCTTTTGCATTTATGAAATTGTCATTGTATATGCTTTTAAATGTATCTTTCACCACCTGACATTTATCCATAAAAGACTGAGAAAGTATTGCCAATAATTTAGGTATTGCAAATATGTTTTATGAGGTAAACAAACTGGAAAATATGGAATCTTTAAATAATTATTATCAACCAGAAATTAATTATAAAATATCAAATGTTACATAATATGGGAAATATGTAAAAATTCAGATACATAACTATAATTATATAAAATATTTTAAAATATGCAAGTATATAATATAATACTTATATATTTACAAAATATATATCTGAGGAGATACACACACATATACATACATTCATATATAGCATATATATGTGTGTATATATATATATATATATATATATATATATATATATATATATATTGATACAAGGGTTTTTACCCAGGGGCACTTAACCACTTAGCCATATTCCCAGCCCTATGTATATTTGATTTTGAGAAAGAGAACCACTAAGTTCTTTTAGGCCTTACTAAATTGCTGGGGCTGCTTTGAACTTACAATCCTCCTGACTCAGACTCCAAAGCTACTGAGATTGCAGGCATGCACCACCATATGCAGCCACATATACATTTATCTAAGTTTATTTCTCCCTCTAACTTTCCATATATCTCTATATATAGAGATACATAGGTCTTTCTAAATTAGATAAATATCATATTGATATGGATATTTACATTGACAATATTACATTGAAGTGTTCTCTCTGTGCAATTCTCTTCATAATTATAAAAATATGCCTTCCACTATCATCAATACATTAATTTAGTTACTAATCTAAAATATACAGAAGTATATTCAGTACCTATAACGGTGGAAAAAATAACTATTTTTACTAGAGATTAATATCCTTCCTTAACTCTATATTAAATGTATTTAAATAAATTTTAAAATACCAACTTTGATATTTAAAGTGAATATTCCAAGAACATGGGGAAAGCTGACATTTGCTTTCTATATGCTTATTATGCTTTCTATAACAAACTTCCGAAAAGTCTTTTACATCTAAATACCTAAAAACTTTAGAAAAAATATAACAAAATAAATCTAACTGAACAATCATTCATAAAACAATTTAAAGCCTTTTAAAAATTGAAGGTAAAATGTGTTTGTTTTGTGTGGCGATTGTCAAGCAAGATAGCATGGAGTCTAAGATCTTCAGCTCTCTCCACTGCTACACAAATTTGAGCAGCTATTCACACATCAAATCCCAGCACAAGAATTAAGGAAATCATGATGTGGAGATTCTGTGTGGTGTATTCATCTACATATATGTACATACATAAGTTATGTCAGATTCTTTCCACTGTCCTTCCTATTCCTATTGCCCCTCTTGTCCCTTTATTCCCCTTTGACAAATTCACTGAACACCTATTCTTTCCTTCCCCCTCCCCTCCCCCTCTCTTCCCCTCCCCCTCTCCTCCCCTCCCCTCCCTTTCCCCTCCCCTCCCTTTCCCCTCCCTTTCTCCTTCCCTCCCCCTTCCCTTTGTTTTGTGTTAGCATATCAGAGAGAATATTTGACCTTTGGTATGAGGGGATTGGCATATTTCAATTACCATGATTTATATCCACAAGATTGGGATATTAATTAGAATAAGATGTACTCTACATTTGTTTAAATATGTCAAAATTGATTCTACTGACATGTATAACTAAAGAGAATAAATGAAAGAAACAAATAAACAAAAAAAATTTAAAAAGGAATTAAGGATATCAGATGAAAGATCAATTTAATATATAAAATCACAAACTTACTTATATGAATTATAACTTGGAACTTTGCTCACTTTTATATTTTAATCATTTCTATGTATTAGAAAACATTTGAAGTATGCTTTTGTTGCAAAATATTTCAGCTATGAATATATTATAATTTTTTCAATCCCTGTCATTGAGAAATGAAAATTTTCAATATTGTAATGATGAGTGTGTATACAAGTATATGTATTCTTCAGTCTATAAATATTGAATGAATGGCCATATTTCGTGAAATTGGAGCATGTTATACAGTGTATGGGAAAAAATCAAAATCCTTGCCTTCATAAGCCTTATAGTTTACTGGAACACATACACTGAAAACAAAAACTAAGGATGTAGTTAAAAAAATGTGATGTGACATATGAAAAGGAATAAATTATTAAGAGTCTCTCTCAACCTTTTTCTCCATGTATCCATCATTCTATGCAGCTGGAGCTACAACCAAAATAAAGTCTAACCTGATCTTGAAAGTTTGGATGGGGCTAACTATGAAAGTGAAAAGAGAGAGAGAGAACATTCCTAGTAGAAGAAACAATATGTGAAAATATCCTATTATAAGAATTTAGTGTGCTTTAAGAGTCAAAGAAGAATCCCTGCAAGTCTGAACCATATCAAAAGATCAGCATGGAGAGCTGACCAAAGGCTCTGCACTGTCTCATACATCTTGGACAAAGCACTCAGCGAAGGTAGGATCAAAGCTGGTTTGAGTTATATTCCCCACCCCAGTGTGTGTGTGTGTGTGTGTGTGTGTGTGTGTGTGTGTGTGTGACTTTCTACTTTCTCCAGTTGAAGCAATTTCTTTTCTTTAACAACAAAAAAAATCTTATGTTTACTTGTTAAATTCTATTTAAGAAACAATCTTATGATTTTGTTATGTCCAATCAATGTCAAGAGTTCAGTAATTGGAAATCATACAAGATTTTATTCAAAACACACTTTTTAGGTTAATGTTAAATGTCCTCCCTTCTTAAAGCTCAGAATGCTCCAGACTGGAGCCTGCTGTTACTGCATGCTGCTTTCCAAATGCAAAGAGCTACACAAATAATCTTGCCCACTATGTCCATCTGCTGATCAGCTTATCCACCCTATACTGAAAAGGTTCTTTGCTGCAATATTTATTTGTCCATTTTCCTGGTGCCCACTATCTTCTCTGCAACCATATTCTATGCTTTTCTATTAAGAATTCCAGGATTACCTATGACTATTTCACAGGTAGCTCACACAGTCTTTCCCGGCAGATCTCACTACCTCTTGACTGTAGTGTATAAGATACCATGCAGTTGTTTTAGCTCTCTTCTCATTGCCAACTAAATAGTCAGTGCTTTACTTGCTTTCTAGATTTCTGAAACCAGATTCTCACAAATATTCCATGACTTCATTGATACCTAATTCATGACAACTTCCTTGTCTTCCTGAATAAGAACATAAGCTTTCTACTGATCTGTTTCCAGTAGCTTTGCTGATACCTAATACTATTTCTCCTATTCGCTATTGGACCTATTTTTTAATTGAATCTATTATATACTTTTTCTTCATGAAATTTCTCAATGGCTCCCTGTACCTCTCTACCTCTCTCTCTCTCTCTCTCTCTCTCTCTCTCTCTCTCTCTCTCTCTCAGTGCTAGGAATCAAACACTGGGAACTCACACATACTAGGCAAACATTCTACCACTGAGAATTCTACATCTCCAGCCTCTCCATGCCTCTTTTCTGTATAGAACATATAATACTCTGTCCTTAACATAGCCTTAAACTTCATTCTCAATATGTGTCTTCCTCATTATCACATACATTGGTGCATGCCCAAACACTGACCCTTCCTAGGTATGGGCTAAACAATGAACAGCTTTCATCCTTCTATGTCACATTTTCTGCCCTGACAACCACTTACCCAAGCTCTTGAACAAATCATTTGGCTAACAACTCCTTACACTTTAATACTGACCTAGACTACAAAGCTGTGTGGGAATCCCATTATGCTAGGCTGTCAAAGCTCCATTGACTTCAGTCTAATTCTCCTATAATGCACTTAAGCCACCCTTTTATATTTGCTTGCTTGTTTGTTAATATTCCTTCGTAAGTCATCTCTACTTCAACAGCAAGAATCATGCCATTTTCTCACCATGGTATCAACAGCATATAATATGATACTTGCAATGATTAGTACTTAATGAATATTTGTGAAAGTAATTAATGAGTTGAATTAATATAGTGATGGAAATCTGACCCAAAACATGTTTCTCAGAAGCTTTAGTTTTATCAAGACTCCAGTCTGACTTCCAGTCTCTAAATTCATACTTATAATTCTAGGTAGAAAAAAAAATCTGATGGATCCATTTTAATTTCAGTATATAGTTTTTGATTAAATTGAAGTTAATTAATTCCAATTAATAAGCATATTGTAAATATTTTCTCAATTCTTCCAGTTGACTTCATTTTGACCACTTTATTTTTTAAAGCACTTTTAACTTACATATTTTAATGTTGAAATTAAAGAATATAGTAGGCCTTTTCTTAATTCTTTTCATGAAAGAATCATGAAGCTTTGCTTGTTTATAAATACATTTTTATGTTTTCTTTTCATTGATAATGGATTAAAAAGATATTTTCAATTACCTGTATATATGGAGGTTTACATGAAGTATCTTCATTTTCAATTAAATATTTTGATGTAATATAAACTATTGTGAGGATTTAATTGGTCATAATTTTATCTGTGCTTAAAATGAACCTAGTATGTTCTACCAATAAGCTATACACCTAGCTCTTTTTATTTTTCATTTTGAGGCAGGGTCTCACTAAGTTGCCCAGGCTGGCATCGAATTTGGAAATATAAATATAAATGCGGTAGACAACATAGATGATTTTAAACATATATTTAATGCTGATTTAGATGCTATATTCTTCATATATAAATAAATTTCACTTGAGATGTATGGATGGAGTTGAAGTTCTTGGTAATCTAATATTAGTTTGCCTCATTATTTTTGATTTTTTTTTCTAATTTTCTTTCCACTAATGGATTACTATTTTTGGCTTTTGTAATACTTGGTCATTTTCTATTTCCATTATATTCATGCAAATCTCTCTGGATCCTGGTGTGAAAAATCTGTAAGATTTTAGGCCTAGATATAGAATGGACCTTAGTGAACTCAACTAAATGGATATTCTCTTTTAGTACTGGGTCATTATTTTGAATGTGCATAACTATAATTTTGAATGGTTCTTGGTGACTGAACTTTTATTTATTTATTTATTTTTAACTTTTTGTAGTGGGTAGACAACATGTCTTTATTTTTATTTATTTATTTATATGTGATGCTGAGGATCAATCCCAGTGTCTTAAACATGCTAGACAATTGTTCTGCCACTAAGCTAAAGTCCCAGCTCAGATAACTCAGCTTTTAAATAATCTTCTTTTAGTAAGTGTTATACAAAAAAGTTATACTACATTTCTGCCAAATATTCATGTTTCTGTTTTTGTACCTATTCTTCCCATTCATGTGTATGTGTATGGCAACACTTTTATGTCCCTTGATTTCATGACACTTTAGGTATAGCCTGATTGTTCTAAAAATTATGTGACTATTTATATAATCTCAATTTTCCATCTCTCAATCCATCCTTATCTATTGGGAATTTGACTCTGATCTTTTTTTTCCTATTATAACAAGCAGTTTATTAAATTGCTGTGGGCTGTGAACATCTGAAGAAGAAGAAAGGACTTCCTTATATATGTAGGAAATAGAACATTAAGATAGCATCAATATTTTGTACCAATAATTACCATGAAATTTACCTTATCATTACTTAAGTACTGTAGAAGTAATTTTGTTCCATTAGCTCTTGAGATAGCAATCGTTTTTTTAATTTTTTTTATTTTTATTATTAGTTGTTCAAAACATTACATAGCTCTTGACATATTTCATAATTTAATTCAAGTGGGTTATGAACTCCCATTTTTACCCTGTATGCTGATTGCAGAATCACATTGGTTACACATCCACGTTTTTACATACTGCCATACTAGTGTCTATTGTATTCTGCTGCCTTTCCTATCCTCTACTATCCCCCCTGCCCTCCCCTCCCCTCCCATCTTCTCTCTCTACCCCCTCTACTATAATTCACTTCTCTTCCTTGTTTATTTTCCCCTTTCCCCTCACTTCCTCTTATATGTAATTTTGTAAAACAATGAGGGTCTCCTTCCATTTCCATGCAATTTCCCTTCTCTCACCCTTTTCCTCCCACCTCTCATCCCTGTTTAATGTTAATCTTCTTCTCATGCTCTTCCTCCCTGCTCTGTTCTTAGTTGCTCTCCTTATATCAAAGAAGACATTTGGCATTTGTTTTTTAGGGATTGGCTAGCTTCACTTAGCATTCTCTTCTTTAATGCCATCCATTTCCCTGCAAATGCCATGATTTTGTCATTTTTTAGTGCTGCATAATACTCCATTGTGTATAAATGCCACATTTTTTTATCCATTCATCTATTGAAGGGCATCTAGGTTGGTTTCACAGTCTAGCTATTGTGAATTCTGCTGCTATGAACATCGATGTAGCAGTATCCCTATAGTACACTCTTTTAAGGTCTTTAGGGAATAGTCCCAGAAGGGGAATAGCTGGGTCAAATGGAGGTTCCATTCCGAGCTTTCCAAGGAATCTTCATACTGCTTTCCAAATTGGCCACACCAATTTGCAGTCCCACCAGCAATGTACAAGTGTACCCTTTTCCCCACATCCTTGCCAGCACTTGTTGTTGTTTGACTTCATAATGGCTGCCAATCTTACTGGAGTGTGATGGTATCTTAGAGTAGTTTTGATTTGCATTTCTCTGACTGCTAGAGATGGTGAGCATTTTTCCATGTATTTGTTGATTGACTGTATGTCCTTCTCTGAGAAGTGTCTGTTCGGGTCCTTGGCCCATTTATTGATTGGGTTATTGGTTATCTTATTGTTTCATTTTTTGAGTTCTTTGTATACTTTGGATATTAGGGCTCTATCTGAAGTGTGAGGAGTAAAAATGTGTTCTCAGGATGTAGGCTTCCTGTTTACCAATCTTATTGTTTCTCTTGCTGAGAAAAAACTTTTTAGTTGTGTAAGTCCCATTTGTTGATTCTTGTTTTTAACTCTTGTGCTATGGGTGTCCTATTAAGGAATTTGGAGCCTGACCCCACAATATGTAGATCGGAGCCAACTTTTTCTTCTATCAGACGCAGAGTCTCTGTTTTGATATCAAGCTCCTTGATCCATTTTGAGTTAACTTTTGTGCATGGCGAGAGAAAGGGATTCAGATTCATTTTGTTGCATATGGATTTCCAGTTCTCCCAGCACCATTTGTTGAAGATGTTATCCTTCCTCCATTGCATGCTTTTAGCCCCTTTGTCTAATATGAGGTAGTTGTAATTTTGTGGATTGGTCTCTGTGTTCTCTATGTTTCGCTTCATGTGACCTATGGATTAACTTTAAAATGCTAAAAATCTGTGGGCAGTTTAAATTTGTTTCATCTTATTTCTAGAAACTTTATAAAGATTTTAGTTTCATAAACTCCTGCAGTACCTACTCTCATTTTTCTTCACCTTTGTAAGATTCTTTTCTAGGGCAGTCTATACCCTTTGCCTATGGCTTATATCTGACAGTTGGTTTTTCTAAGCCCTATGACCTCTGTCTTCTTCTTTATTTACTTCTCTAAACAATATTTGTTTTCCTAAGAATCATAGATTCTTGAATGGTGGCTACCAAATATTCCATCAAAATAATTTGTAAAATATTTTACATACAAATATTTTAAGAGAATGATTAAAAACATAATTGTATATTTATCCACAAGGTAAATAGTTAATGTCTTAAAATTTCTTCATGTAGAATCAAACCCTTTTTTAGAATTTTAAATATGAACTACAAGTTATAATCTTAGAAATACGACTTTAGTTGCCCCATAAAAGTCAGTTATTTCTCACCTATTGCCTCTACCATGTCTAGGTAATCCACATTTTATTCCTATAATCCTTATGTTTAATTGAATTGTTGAATTGCATGAATTCTTTTTAAAATATGTTTTCATATGCTGTTTTCTTTGGACAATTAGATCCTACATTATAAGGTTTATTTTAATCACTGTAATACTCTAAGCATCTAGTCTGTAGACCCCAAGATTTATTTGGTTGCTATATATTGGTCTGTTATTTTGGGTTTGTATTTATTTATTATGGTTTCATATCTTGTATATTTTTTTCATCTTTTGCATTTCCCTATGGATTTTTTCATTTCATATTTGACTTTTCAGTGACTAAAAGTTTTTAAATCAAGAACCAAAAATATATATGTATTGTTCGAAGATTGAAGAATGCAAGGTTATGCCACCTATAAACATTAGAAGAACTTTAAAGAAAGGAGTTCTTGGACTTTATTATATTATCTGCCAAACCTTCTCCTGGGACCTGGGAAGTGCAGACATCTCTACTTCAGGCTACCTTGTAATTAGGCTTTATGACAAATCTGCTCAAAATACTTATCTTACACCAATTTCTCTCTATCTCACTAAGAGTGTATAATAGATGTATGGCTTAAAAGTTTCAATAAAGTAGTAGATATTCATATGTCCTCACTAGATTTAAAACCAGCATAATCTCTAAGTTAATAGTACAAATTATAAAATACTAATGAGTCCTAATGAATATATTGTGTAAAATCAACACTATCAAATAAAGCTACCATTATTAACAGTAATGTATAAATAAGACTCATTTATTTTGATCATATTTATCTTATATTTATCCTTTAACCTAGCAAGGAATATATATGAATTTATACAATTTTATAATTATCAGCTTGAATAAATAAAAAATGCTACCATGATCCTGAAAATGTCAACACTCTTAACACTTGAATCTGAAAATTTTTACAGAACTGCTAGTGACTCCAATTTGACATTAAAAACAAAAATCAGTTTATAGGAACTTAGAAAATCTTTTGTTTTTTTATGCTTGTTATAGTTTCATATTTACCTTTTAGGTTGTCAGATTCGCCAAGAAACTATTTTAGTATTCCAGGTTTTGGATGGGATAAAATGGTGACAGAGCATAGAGAAGAATAAAAACAAATGCAAGTTTTCTAAGCCACTGTATGTTACATGCACATACACTCACACATGTTTTATATATATATATATATATATATATATATATATATATATATATATATATAATTATTATATCACACACACACATATTAAGCTCAATAATTGAATGTGAAACCATTGTTTTGGTGTTTTGCCAGAATTCATTTTTATGCCTGTTGAGAGTATTATGAAAGTTTTTTTCAGAAAGCGATATATATTCAGACTCAGGTAACTACACAATACACTTAAAGTAAAACCAATTGAAGGTCAAGAGAAATTACTAAAATTTCAGATTTTGTTAATTTTCAAAAGCAAGACATTGTTATTAGGAATCATATCCTGTAAAGATTTAAAGTATATATGCACATGGCATGTAGCAGTAGTGTGTCTTACGAAGAGTTTTTCTTTACTTCCTTTCTTTCATACATCAATCTTGTGCTATTTATTCATTTGTCATTTTTGTTTGTTTTCCCTTTCCCCACACATGTCCAAAGCAAGTGTCCTGTTCTCATGTGGCAGTCTTGCTGCCATATCATGTAAATTCTTTCCTCTTTGTAGATAACAAACTATCCTTAGAGAGGCCATTAATAATAGAACAGGGCTTCTATCATTTATGTTTAAAGTGCATGTTCTGTATTTCATAATAGCCTTCTCTGTATCATAAGCTTACTTCTTCAAAGGACTTTCAAAGTAAGGAGTAACTTTATACAACCTTATATTTTAATTCAGAAAGGCAGAAAAGATATATGCATTTCTCCTTCCATTGAGGAACAGATATCAGCACATTTATGAGAGCATTTTTTGCTAATAGATAAGTCATGGGTGAGGTATCATAGCAGAATCAGCAAGGTTTCTGATTTTTCTCTTTAGGGATCCATTTTCACAGATTTGGTTTTATTAGTGTAACGTAGGTTAAGCCTGATCTCAGACTCTCTCAATTACAAATTTATATTCATACCATAATTCAATTTCAATTTTAAATTGAGATGTAAATAACTAGCAAGTTGACTACAGTGCAGATTTTCCTTGGTTAATGATTTTATTTTGTATTTTGTAATGCACATTTAAAGCATGCAGAAAAGAAGAGTTTAATGAGCACCCATATCTGACATCAATGAGATTTAACAACTTACTATTTTGCTACATTTGATCCATCTATTTATGCTTTTACTGAAGTATTATAAAATATTACAATCATAAAACCATACATATATAAATGTTTCAATTGGCATCTGTACCGAATGAGGTTCTTTTCCTTATATTACCACTGTCATTATCATAACTAACAAAATGAATAATTCCAAAATTCTCTAAACTCTGGTCAAAGTCACATTTATCCAATTATTCACTAAATACCATTTATGCAAGTTTCATGAAATCAATATCCATCAAGAACCATGCATTACATTTGCTTGTTATATCTCTTAAGTCACTTTGATCTAAAAGACAACACCAATCTGAGAAGCACAATGACCAAACATATATTCTTTGTTTCCTCCATGGTACTGACTTGTTGAAGAAATTCCAGAATAGTCCCCCTTCTAGATTTTTATTTTTTAATATTTATTTATTTATTTATTTTAGTTATAGGTGGGCACAATACCTTTATTTTATTTTTATGTGGTGCTTAGGATCGAACCCAGTGCCTCATGAATGGTAGGCAAGCACTCCACCTCTGAGCTACAAGCCCAGCCCAATATTTTTATGTTAATTGTTCTTGTGTTATCTGAATTACTAAAACTGAAACAGTCAGAACAAATTTGTGCTAAACATTTTTGCAAAAACATGCTAGTGGAGGTTCTGTGAAGTTTATGTTACATAATGTATGTGATACTGGATGAATGATAGACTAATCACTGAAGTAGTGTAATGACATTCATCACGAAGAAGTAATCTATGGAGTGATACTTCATTATAATATGAGTACATGGTATCGCATTGCCACAGTCCGGCTGCAGCAAAATAACCGGGGGGTGAGGAGCAACTTGTGTAGATTGATACAGCAGGAGTGGGAGCCGTTTATTGTAGGACAGGAGTGGTATTTATACATTCCACACTGCATATCTTAATTAACATAAACTAGATACAGCAGTCAACCAATAAGGAATCTCCACACTTAATGGCTAGCTGGTGTTCCGTCATAAACCACTCCCTCTGGCAAAATGCCAGGCGCCATCCAGACTTGTTTACAGATTCTAACATTTGCCAGGCGCCATCCTGACTTATTTACAGACCCTAACATCGCATCAGTCTTTCAGGTGATGTTTTTATCATCAATTATGATCATCGCTTGAATCATAATTGATGATAAAATTTCACTGAAGATTACAAAATGTTGATTTTCTAATTCTATCATCCTTCCTTAATTTAACTGCCATTCCATTAATAAGATTTTTCTCTCACCAATAAGACTAACATTAATTCTTTCCCTTTAATTATTAATCTTAAAGTAAATATTTATAGTTGTATAAATTGTGATAGAAAAAAGTTTTGTTTTTACATTTTTTAAATACTAAATATCATGGTTTAGTGGATTTTTTAATACATGAAGTATTTCCACTAATAATAGAATTTATTTATATCTACTCCATTAACTCATCTTTGTCAGAGGACTTAGGTTTAAACTGTTTCTTTATCCTTTTCTCATAACTCCATTCATTTCTTTGTTTCTTGTACAACAGGATATTTCAGATTCACATTATGAAAAACTGAAAAAAAAAACATGTCCCAAGTACCCTAGCACAGATAAAACATGAATTAGAGATTAAATTCTGGGAACCAAACATACCCATTACTTCCTGACTCCTTTGTGAGATAAGATATTTATAGTT
Source organism: Urocitellus parryii (assembly GCF_045843805.1). NCBI lineage: Eukaryota > Metazoa > Chordata > Mammalia > Rodentia > Sciuridae > Urocitellus > Urocitellus parryii. The sequence goes on from NW_027552979.1 coordinate 40,634, forward strand.
GCTGACAATTAAAATTATTATGATGAAGTTTCTTATATGTGTGTATCTTCTTATACTAAAAACATTGATTCTCCATGATGGTTTATTAGTTTTATATTAAGTATAAATTTTAAGTTCTCAATTAATCATTATAATCAATAAATATAAACTTTTCAAGTATTCATATTAAATACCAATGTGTGCTAAATAACATTTCAATCCATGATGGACTGGACTTCAGGTGATATTTTTATCATCAATTATGATGATAAAACAATGGGCCCATAAGATTGCATTTCCTAGTAAAGTCATAGCCATCTTAAATTGCATAAGGATGATGTTTACACATAAGTAACATACATGACTGTAACCTCGATGGAATTTACTATCTCTAGTGGTCTATTTGTTGATTAGCATCTTCCACTACCCAGCATGACTCTGCACCATGTATAGCCAGAGGAATGAGAAGTTGTGCTCCATTTGTTTGCAATGTGTCAAAATGCATTCTACTGTCATGTATAACCCCAATTACAACAAATTAACAAAAAATAGAAAGGAGAGCAGTATAATAGACATAGGGGATCAGGTGGAAAGAGGGGAAGGAAAAGGGAGGTACTGGGGAATGAAATTTATCAAATTATACTGTTTTATTGTGTGCATGTATGAATATATTATAAGAAATCCCACAGTAATGTATAATTATAATGTGCCAATAAAAAAGAAAAAAGAAAAAATGTAATTGTTCAGATTACAGAAAAATACAACAATAAAAAATAAATAAATAAATAAATAAATAATAAAAGAACCCAAAACACAGGAAAATAAAAAAAAAGAAAAAGACAGTTTTATATATGTTTCTTGAGTCTTATTTTCTTTCTGTATGCAATTTAAAAGGTGAATCATAGGAAGAGTTTTCTATAATACCAATAACAAATTACCAATGCATACAAGATTGTCAAGTTAGTGTGAGGGAAATATTCATTGTATAACATAAAGTGTATCCTAGACTGTCTATTTTAAGACCTGGATCAAAGACAGTTGAAACATAAGGCATTAAGGGCTCTATAGAAGCAGGTGTGGGATTGTTTAACCCAACATATCTGACTCTGAACTAATGTTGCTATTCATTGTTTCCTACTATTGTAAAGTATGAACATAATTCTGCTTCCAGTTTATACATCATGGAAGAAATATGTTTTATCTCAGTGGCAGAAAATTTTCTAATAAACAGGGAAAACAAAGTGAAATAACCTCTGCAATCTAATCCCAAGGTAATTAATCAATATGGGAAATTCATTCAATGAAATCTATTACATATTTGTAATTTCTAACTTAAAGCCATAATTCTTCCTGCCTTACTTTAAATGGCAGTGGAAAACAAATCTTCATACATAAGTAAATCTAAGGAAAAACAACTCTGGGTGCATTGATACAGGCCCATAATGCCAGGAGCATAGGTTTGACTCCATCTCAAAGAAAGAAAGAAAGAAAGAAAGAAAGAAAGAAAGAAAGAAAGAAAGAAAGAAAGAAAAGAGAGAGAGAGAGAGAGAGAGAGAGAGAGAGAGAGAGAGAGAGAGAAAGGAAGGAAGGAAGGAAGGAAGGAAGGAAGGAAGGAAGAAAAAGAGAATCTTAAGTTGTTTCTGTCTCTTGTGTTCCTCCAAGGTTATATCTTCTACCTTTTGTTTACATAATAATCAGAGAACTGTTCTGTTTCCTGATTAAAAAAAAAGTCAAAGGTCATTGATAAAATTTTTTAAAAAATTACTCAATATTCTAGAACTATCTAGTTGAGTTCAGTTTTTCCTTTGAAAATACACATTGATAAATACACACATTCAAATTATTTAAAGATAAGTTTTGTGTTCAAGTTCTGTTTCTTGCCCCTATGTTCAAGGAACTTTTCCAATATCAAATCTGAAACATTTAAAAAATGTCAACAGCACCAATTAAAAAAACAAATGTCAACAACATCATTTCAAATGAATTGATTTAGAAGTAACTTTTTAAGAGTAGTTTATGTGTGATTTTTTTCTGAAGTGATATTTAGAGAATAGTTATGAAGTGATATTTAGAGAATTTAGTGATATTTAGATATTTATATATCTTAAGGTATTTCTTTGTTTTCTGCCCAATGGTGACTAAATAACCTCTTTGTATATACTTGTAAAGATACAAATAGATACTTAAATATTGAAAATATTTTCATAATAAAACATGACAATTTAAACTATTTAAAGAGCCTATTAAAATTACCCATATTTAGTAATTTATAGAATATATTAATTTACAAATAGATTTGAATTTATTGATTTAAAAATTTTAATGAAAATAGAAGTGTAGAATAAAAGGAAAATAAACTATGAGGGCTTCTTATTTGAAATCATCTTACTATTGTCTACTTGTATACAATTTTGTCTTAATTGGAAAACCAAAAACAGTTATGCAATTACTAAATTATTCATTTTAATTCTGTAATTTTGATAATTGTTTTCTAATTTCCATCTGTTCTTGTACATTTATTTACCCTTGCATTTTTATTTTATTTTATTCATTTTTAAAGAATACATAGCAAAACAAGAAATGCACAAATTAAAGGAGTACCAGGTAATGTTTCAATAATAAAATATTTCTATTTTTTCTTCTTTACTAGATATTTACTTACATAGTATTTATATAGTTTGTACAGAGTGTGTTAGTTTCCATTCTGCAACTTTCCACTGGTATTAGGAGTGCTCAGATTTTCAAAATTGGATTGTGATATTAGGGTGTTTACATATTTGAAGTGTGAATTCTTGTAAAGGGAAACAAACATTTGTCATCCGTGGCATGAGGGGGCATCATATTTGGTAATTACAAAGGTGTGTCTTTGAAGCTAGTTTTGAGGGTACTAGGGAACACACAAAAGGTCAAAGTGAACATCTTAAAAGGACAATTCATGGGGCTAAGTTTGTAGCTCATTGGTAGAGTGCTTGCCTAACATGTGCAAGTTCCTGAGTTTGATCCTCAGCACTTGCAAAAACAAAACAAAACAAAACAAAACAAACAAACAAAAAAAAACAACCCACAATCCTATAAAATCACAATGGCTCTATTGTAACTTTAATAGTTTCTTTTCTTCTATGACTAAAAAGGAGTTGAGATACATAGAAGGAGTAATGCATGAGGAGCTTATGCTTGGGCAAACAGAATCAATGGTATATTGTCGCGACCCCTTGCCCGCAAGGAAGACGCAACTCGGGAATCTTCTCTCAGCAGTTTATTCAGGTCCTTGATACTTTTCTTCTATTTCCTGGATGCCCCTCCCAGCCTTAATAAAGCACCTCAAGCCCCAATGCGAAGCTGCCACGTGGACTTTTCTCACAGGGTGCCAAGTCACAGCATGCCAACTCATTCTGATAAGGAGTTGTTTGTCACAGACTACAGGGGAAACCAGCGCCATCTTGTAATGGCGGCCACAGTTCACAGAAACGGCTCACCACAGTATATGTTTGAACCCATAAGACCTCCTGCAGATTTCCTTGCTGGCAGCAACATTCTCCTTTCCCAATGAAGGGGTAAGTCTTCCTCTACATAGAAGCTTTTCAATGATTACCATTCATCTGACAAGCAGATGTTACAATCTTCAGGACCCTTAGGGCAAACCTCCTTTCTATTCTTCTAGACTCTAAACCCATAGGGAGAAATAAATCTCGAAATAGCCTTTGTAATACAAGACTACATGGGTATGAGGTAACTTAGAGAACATGTTGCTGATTTTTATCAACAGAAATCAGTGGAGAATCTGTGTGGATTTTACAAGTTGTAGAACAAAGGAGAACAAAATATGAACATTGGGTTAGACACATTTATTAATATAGGATTACATTCTTCATTTCCATACTTTAGTTTTGAACATATTGGTTTGATCCCAATTGAGTGTTGTCACTTGAAATCTTGACTCACAGGTGGAATTTACTCATTGAGGTTGTAATGTCCAACCTGTTAATATGTTTTTGAAGAAAATCAAAACCAGGGAGTTGGGAGTGTTGAAATTTATTTTGTGTATATTCCAATCAGATAGTTCTCAACTATATTTTCCACAAAGTCCACAAATGCTACACAATGCAAAGAAAAAGCAGCAGAATTCTTGAAAAGCTCTTTCCTGGATGTAGATGATCACAGAAAAGATTATAGTGGAGTTAGGTTTTAAAAGAAGGAAAAATGCACTTCTAAAAGTTCTAAAACAGGGTTGGGAATTTAGCTCAGTGGCAGAATGTGTACCTAGTGTGAGCAAGGCCCTGGATTCAACTACCAGTATTGAAAAAAAAAAGTACTAAAACTTAATGCTATTAATGTCATTCTGGGTTATAAAAATAATAAAATAAAAGTAAATTACAATCATATGAATTTTAATTTTAATGCACATCTTTATATTTGAAATGGAAATGTAAGACATTGAAATTGTTTGCAGAGTCACAAAAAAATTAGTTATTTTTACCTTTTAGTTGAATACGTAGAATATTTTGTTATGATTACAAGAATAGAAATGTTGCATGTTACTAACTTACCCGTTTTTAATTCACTTTTTTATAAGTGAACATTCTATCAATACTCTCTGTCTTTGCATGTTAAGTAATAATAGCTAAAAGAAAAAAGTAAATATGGTTGCCTTATCTTTTTTCTTTTGTGCCAAGGAATGGTTGGCTAATAAAGAATAGTAACATAAAAGAGAAAGAATGATAAGATTCCTTGATTGTGTTTCTTGTAACAACTTAGCTTTTATTTTTCCATTCAAAGCAAGTTCTGCTTAACAGAAAAACTGGTTCAGATATTCCACATTTTCAGTTGTAGTCACATCAAAGTAAACTTGTGCAGGTTTTGAGTCTCATTGACCTCTCATGCATAATGTTACTTCAGAATTCTGTGAAAGTTAAAGGTCACTTGAAAATGGAGAAGCTAAAACAGTGTTGGACAGGCATATTATATGTATCTCCTCTCCTTGTGTGCATACAATATTATACCATCAGTCTCTCCACACCAAATATAATAATAAGTATATAATTTAATATTTCAAGATAACAATATAAGAATGTTATATGTAGTGTTGTTCTGGATTTAGGGCTTTGTTATTGACTAGAGTATCTGAACACTGATGGAAGGAAACATCCAAATTTTCAGAAACTATTAGATACTGTATCTGCAAAGTGAAACTATTTTCTATTCATTATATTTTGAGTCTGGAGATATGAAGTTGATGACATAGGTATCTTAGATTATTGTGGTACTATATTATCTTTTACTGATAGTTTTGCCAGCCCCAGAATTTATATAAGTAATAAATATTAATAACCAAGAATGATTACATGGATTTCTTGATATATGAAGTGGAGAGTATTTTGGTAGAAAGGACAAAGTGAAAATCCTATGTGCTGAGGTTGTGGCTCAGTGGCAGAGAGCTGAGGCACTGGGTTTGATCCTCACCATCACATAAATATAAATAAACAGAACAAAGATAATTTGTCCATGTATAACTAAAAATATTTTTTAAAATTCTTCATGTTTTTCTCCTCACCTAGCAAGATAGTAAAACAAATAACATAATCCTCATATAAGTGCAGAAATGAGATAATAAAATGTGTAAATGATGCAGAGTTGGTGGCTCCAAAAGCATACTCAAAGTGACATGTTTGGTCAGTGTCAAAGCCATAATGAATCAGATTTGGCATGAATGTTATCAGGTGGGATACTCATTTCTGCTTTAATCTAAAATATGATATAATTAGCAGAGCAGAATGTTATAGCATCTAGTACCTTGTCCACATTATTAGTCCTGCATGTACTAACAAAAATATAAGCAGCTTGATTTTACATATGCATGCAGCATCTCTAGAACATGTAATTGTTTAGATTTCTTGTCCAGTATATGCCATTTCTCCTACATTCTATCATAGCATGTTCTGAAGAGAACCATTTATCTTGATATCTTGTAGTAAATGAGAGAAAAATGTCTTTTTCTCACTAAACCTGATTTTGTTAATTTCTAATAAATTCTTTTTTTTTGAATTTTAACATTTATTTATTTTTTCCTTAGTTCTCGGCGGACACAACATCCTTGTTGGTATGTGGTGCTGAGGATCGAACCCGGGCCGCACGCATGCCAGGCGAGCATGCTACAGCTTGAGCCACATCCCCAGCCCCTCTAATAAATTCTTAATGTTGTCAACATAAAATATAAAATTTGATACCAAAGCAAAAGCATACTTGTCCTGGATAAGATCTAAAAAACATTCAGTAACAAATAGATGATATTGATTATAGATTATGAAAGATAAAGAAAGTTTTTCTTCAAGAAATATAGAAATTTCTAAGAAATGAATTTTCCTCTTTCATAGTACTTCTACCTGTGTCATTTGAAGACTTAGAAAGTGCCTTACTCATTGTAATCTACTAAATATTTTCTCTAATTAAGACATGCATATCAAAGTAATAGGTATGCACAGTCCACCAGAAATACTTCGCATGATAAAACAATAGACTAGCCTGGCAAGGCTTGGTACCAGGTGGGGATAAGAACCATTTGAAATTGAACTATTCTTACTTTTGTACAGGATGCAATATAAGCTTTAAAGAAGTGGCCAGTATCTGGGTGACATCTTCCCCTTAATGCCAGTACCTATGAGCATAAGGAAATGTGGTATGGTTATACCAAAACCAATATTTAAGACTTTTTATCCTTGCTTCTATCATTTTTGGTGGTCCTAGTGCCTAAAGGAGAAATGTTGGATTTAGTAAATAAAATAATGGCTCAATTAAATTTGGAAAATGAGGAGCTAGGTATGTCAGCACACACCTATAATTCCAGCTAATTCATAAGAGGCTGAGAAGCAGGAGGATCACAAATTGGAATACAGTCTAGGTTACTTAGTTAGACATTGTCTCAAAACAAACAAAAAAGGAGGGCATGAGCTGGGGACTTAGTTCAATAGTATCAATAGTAGCATCCCTGAGTTCAAGCCCCAGCACTGGGAGGGAAGAAAAAAAGAAAGAGAGAGAGAGTGCATGGGGCGAGGGGTGGGTGGGGAGAGAGTGGGAGGGGGGAAATGTCACATGCTGCCCCATCTGTTATGCATCTCATACTTCTGAATCAACAGGAAGTGAATAGATTTACTCTACTGGAGCCCCATAGCTGATACTGATCCCAGTTGTTGCTACACAACAGCCCGGAGGAATTCAGCCTCAACAATCCAGGGTTACACACTAAGGTACCAGTTACTATTCATTTGTTGAATAGTGCTGTTCAGTAAAAAGCTGTAAACATCAGTTAAAAAGAATTTAGATCACCAAAAAGAAAACCAATCAAAAGAAGTTAGATCATATAAAAATAGAAGTTTGGGTTATTCTCTCAGGACTGTATCTGGTCCAGTGGAGGTTCTGGAAGAAAGTAAGAGAAATTCTGAATCAGTTCTGGAAGAATAAACTATAATTATCCTCTTAATCAGATTTAGAAAGAGTGGTTTTACTATATATTGTTTGTCTTCATACATGAAATGCAGTAAGGTTGGATCCAATAATGGTAGAGTTTCATTTTGAACAGTGATTGAATTGACATAATTAATTGAAAGATAGCTGTCAGGATTTTCTGGACCTTCCTTTGTTGGAGACCAAATATGATATATGCCCACAACAATAATGGTTGGGTGGTTCTGAATATTCTCCTTTCCCTCTACAGATGTACTGTGCACCCTTCTCAACCCTCTTCTGATTCATGAGGCTCTTCTTTGTAAACTTTATCAAGTAGGTTACTCTGCCTGGCTGGAATTCTAATTAGTACTGGCTAATGTGAGTTACTTGTTCATAAAGAGCTAAGAGTAGAACCATGTTGGACTTAAGGCCCTCTGCCTTTCAGAGACATAAAAATGAGGGGTAATGGTATCTCTTCCAAAAGTCACAGTACCTTTATGAAGAACCTTTACCCCTGGGTGCTGTAATTACATTCTCCCTTTGTCTTTTTACATATAAGGATGGTAAGTTTTCCTGCTATGATTGGTGCTTCTCCATTTATTTGGAACTATTTCCTTAATTAAATTACATAAACTATTCTGTTTAAGTGTAGTTTGAACTTTAGGTCAAAATATCAATTTAATTTTAATTTTTCTGAATTTGAGACTAAAGACATTTTATTTATCATGATTCCCTCCAATTTCATCCATTTTCTTGCAGATGACATAATTTCATTATCTATGGTTCAAAAATATTCCATTGTGTACACATAATATTTTCCATTCATTTCTTGATGAGCATCTAGACCAGTTCCATAATTTGGCTATTGTGAATTTTGCTACAGTGAAGTAACACATGTATCTCTATGCTTACCTTAATTTTTTTGGATAGATACAGAGGAATGGTGTACCTAAATCATATGGTAATTCAGTGTTTAGTTCTTCCAGTAAACTCCATACTTATTTCCAAAGTGGTTTACTAATTGACTCTTTTTTGTTGTTGTTGTTGTATAATTTTTGACCATTTGTATTTCTTTTGATAAACTTGGGTGTGTGTTTGGGTAAAGCATCTCTGCTGCTTTATTACTGAGCTAAATCCCAAGCCATTTTTATTTATTTATTTTTTACTTTGAGACAGAGTGAAATGAGACTGGAGTTGAGGTTGCAATCCTCCTGCCTCAGGCTCTCGAGTAGCTGACATAACATGCATGCACCACTGCTTCAACTGATGTTGAGATTTTGGGGTTCTTTATACATTCTGTATATTGATTCTGTTAGAAGAGAAGATAATTTGGCAAAGATTTTCAGTTGGATTGAAAATTGTGATTTTCTTTTCTTAACAGAAGCTCTTTATTTTTTAATTTTTATTTTATTTGTTTTTTTAGAGACAGAGGAGAGAGAGAGAGAGAGAGAGAGAGAGAGAGAGAGAGAGAGAGAGAGATTTTTTTTAATATTTATTTGTTTGTATGTGGTGCTGAGGATCGAACCCGGGCCGCATGCTTGCCAGGCAATTGCGATACCCCTTGTGCCACATCCCCAGTCCAAAGCTCTTTAATTTAATGTCATGTTAATTATCATCATTTTAAATAAAATAAGCCAGACTCAGAAAAATAAGTGAATGTTTTCTGTCATATAGAAACAAGAGGGGACAAAATTAATGTCAAGATAGTAGAAGTGAGACAATTGGAGTGGATCTGGGGATCAGGGGAGGTAGGAGATGAGGGTAAGAGTAAATATTGAGGTAT
>NW_027552980.1:0-49828 GCF_045843805.1 Urocitellus parryii
TCAAGCTTCCAAAAAACTACGAGTTTCCGGGAATCTCAGCAATCATTTTTTCACCCAATCATATGATACTTGCAGGTAATGATCAGTACACCATTCCCACATGGCTCACTAAATTTCGTTCTTCTAGGTTAAACCGTTCCTTTGCAGTAACCGTTTTCATGTTGAGGTTTCACTCTGTTTTCTCCTATATGGATACATGTAGTTGGAACTCTAAATCAAACACGGTTTGTGCTAGCTCTTTGAAACTTGGCACAATAATGTACTTCCAAGTTCTATGGCTATGGTTTGTGTCCTATGGAAGTAGCCCCAAGCAGAGACTGACGAGAATCACTTTCATTGAAAAGGGGTTGCCAAGCTTCCAAAAAACTACGAGTTTCCGGAAATCTCAGCAAACATTTTTTTCACCCAATCTTGATGATACTTGCAGGTAATGATCAGTACACGATTCCCAATTGGCTCACCGAATTTCGTTCTTCTAGGTTAAACCGTTCCTTTGCAGTAACCGTTTTCATGTTTAGGTTTCACTCTGTTTTCTCCTATATGGATACATGTAGTTGGAACTCTAAATCAAACACGGTTTGTGCTACCTCTTTGAAACTTGACGCAATAATGTAGTTCCAAGTTCTATGGCTATGGTTTTTGTCCTATGGAAGTAGCCCCAAGCAGAGACTGACGAGAATCTCTTTCATTGAAAGGGGTTTCCCAAGCTTCCAAAAAACTACGAGTTTCCTGAAATCTCAGCAAACATTTTTTCACCCAATCTTGATGATACTTGCAGGTAATGATCAGTACACCAGTCCAACTTGGCTCACCAAATTTCGTTTTTCTAGGTTAAACCGTCCCTTTGCAGTAACCGTTTTCATGTTTAGGTTTCACTCTGTTTTCTCCTATATGGATACATGTATTTGGAACTCTAAATCAAACACGGTTTGTGCTAGCTCTTTGAAACTTGACACAATAATGTAGTTCCAAGTTCTATGGCTATGGTTTTTGTCCTATGGAAGTAGCCCCAAGCAGAGACTGACGAGAATCACTTTCATTGAAAGGGGTTGCCAAGCTTCCAAAAAACTACGAGTTTCCTGAAATCTCAGCAAACATTTTTTGACCCAATCTTGATGATACTTGCAGGTAATGATCAGTACACCAGTCCCACTTGGCTCACCAAATTTTGTTCTTCTAGGTTAAACCGTTCCGTTGCAGTAACCGTTTTCATGTTTAGGTTTCACTCTGTTTTCTCCTATATGGATACATGTAGTTGGAACTCTAAATCAAACACCGTTTGTGATAGCTCTTTGAAACTTGGCACAATAATGTAGTTCCAAGTTCTATGGTTATGGTTTGTGTCCTATGGAAGTAGCCCCAAGCAGAGACTGATGAGAATCACTTTCATTGGAAGGGGTTGCCAAGCTTCCAAAAAACTACGAGTTTCCTGAAATCTCAGCAAACTTTTTTTGACCCAATCTTTATGATACTTGCAGGTAATGACCAGTACACGAATCCCCACTTGGCTCACCAAATTTCGTTCTTCTAGGTTAAACCGTTCCTTTGCAGTAACCGTTTTCATGTTTAGGTTTCACTCTGTTTTCACCTATATGGATACATGTATTTGGAACTCTAAATCAAACACGGTTTGTGCTAGCTCTTTGAAACTTGACACAATAATGTACTTCCAAGTTCTATGGCTATGGTTTGTGTCCTATGGAAATAGCCCCAAGCAGAGACTGACGAGAATCACTTTCATTGAAAGGGGTTGCCAAGCTTCCAAAAAACTACGAGTTTCCTGAAATCTCAGCAAACATTTTTTCACCCAATGTTGATGATACTTGCAGGTAATGATCAGTACACCAGTCTCACTTGGCTCACCAAATTTCGTTCTTCTAGGTTAAACCGTTCCTTTGCAGTAACCGTGTTCATGTTTAGGTTTCACTCTGTTTTCTCCTATAAGGATACATGTAGTTGAACTCTAAATCAAACACCGTTTGTGCTAGCTCTTTGAAACTTGGCACAATAATGTAGTTCCAAGTTCTATGGCTATGGTTTGTGTCCTATGGAAGTAGCCCCAAGCAGAGACTGACGAGAATCACTTTCATTGAAAGGGTTGCCAAGCTTCCAAACAACTACGAGTTTCCTGAAATCTCAGCAAACATTTTTTTCACCCAAATTTGATGATACTTACAGGTAATGATCAGGACATCAGTACACCAGTCCCACGTGGCTGACCAAATTTCGTTCTTCTAGGTTAAACTGTTCCTTTGCAATAACATTTTTCATGTTGAGGTTTCACTCTGTTTTCTCCTATATGGATACATGTAGTTGGAACTCTAAATCAAACACGGTTTGTGCTAGCTCTTTGAAACTTGGCACAATAATGTACTTCCAAGTTCTATGGCTATGGTTTGTGTCCTATGGAAGTAGCCCCAAGCAGAGACTGACGAGAATCACTTTCATTGAAAGGGGTTGCCAAGCTTCCAAAAAACTACGAGTTTCCGGAAATCTCAGCAAACATTTTTTTCACCCAATCTTGATGATACTTGCAGGTAATGATCAGTACACGATTCCAATTGGCTCACCGAATTTCGTTCTTCTAGGTTAAACCGTTCCTTTGCAGTAACCGTTTTCATGTTTAGGTTTCACTCTGTTTTCTCCTATATGGATACATGTAGTTGGAACTCTAAATCAAACACGGTTTGTGCTACCTCTTTGAAACTTGACGCAATAATGTAGTTCCAAGTTCTATGGCTATGGTTTTTGTCCTATGGAAGTAGCCCCAAGCAGAGACTGACGAGAATCTCTTTCATTGAAAGGGGTTTCCAAGCTTCCAAAAAACTACGAGTTTCCTGAAATCTCAGCAAACATTTTTTCACCCAATCTTGATGATACTTGCAGGTAATGATCAGTACACCAGTCCAACTTGGCTCACCAAATTTCGTTTTTCTAGGTTAAACCGTCCCTTTGCAGTAACCGTTTTCATGTTTAGGTTTCACTCTGTTTTCTCCTATATGGATACATGTATTTGGAACTCTAAATCAAACACGGTTTGTGCTAGCTCTTTGAAACTTGACACAATAATGTAGTTCCAAGTTCTATGGCTATGGTTTTTGTCCTATGGAAGTAGCCCCAAGCAGAGACTGACGAGAATCACTTTCATTGAAAGGGGTTGCCAAGCTTCCAAAAAACTACGAGTTTCCTGAAATCTCAGCAAACATTTTTTGACCCAATCTTGATGATACTTGCAGGTAATGATCAGTACACCAGTCCCACTTGGCTCACCAAATTTTGTTCTTCTAGGTTAAACCGTTCCGTTGCAGTAACCGTTTTCATGTTTAGGTTTCACTCTGTTTTCTCCTATATGGATACATGTAGTTGGAACTCTAAATCAAACACCGTTTGTGATAGCTCTTTGAAACTTGGCACAATAATGTAGTTCCAAGTTCTATGGTTATGGTTTGTGTCCTATGGAAGTAGCCCCAAGCAGAGACTGATGAGAATCACTTTCATTGGAAGGGGTTGCCAAGCTTCCAAAAAACTACGAGTTTCCTGAAATCTCAGCAAACTTTTTTTGACCCAATCTTTATGATACTTGCAGGTAATGACCAGTACACGAATCCCACTTGGCTCACCAAATTTCGTTCTTCTAGGTTAAACCGTTCCTTTGCAGTAACCGTTTTCATGTTTAGGTTTCACTCTGTTTTCACCTATATGGATACATGTATTTGGAACTCTAAATCAAACACGGTTTGTGCTAGCTCTTTGAAACTTGACACAATAATGTACTTCCAAGTTCTATGGCTATGGTTTGTGTCCTATGGAAATAGCCCCAAGCAGAGACTGACGAGAATCACTTTCATTGAAAGGGGTTGCCAAGCTTCCAAAAAACTACGAGTTTCCTGAAATCTCAGCAAACATTTTTTCACCCAATGTTGATGATACTTGCAGGTAATGATCAGTACACCAGTCTCACTTGGCTCACCAAATTTCGTTCTTCTAGGTTAAACCGTTCCTTTGCAGTAACCGTGTTCATGTTTAGGTTTCACTCTGTTTTCTCCTATAAGGATACATGTAGTTGAACTCTAAATCAAACACCGTTTGTGCTAGCTCTTTGAAACTTGGCACAATAATGTAGTTCCAAGTTCTATGGCTATGGTTTGTGTCCTATGGAAGTAGCCCCAAGCAGAGACTGACGAGAATCACTTTCATTGAAAGGGGTTGCCAAGCTTCCAAACAACTACGAGTTTCCTGAAATCTCAGCAAACATTTTTTTCACCCAAATTTGATGATACTTACAGGTAATGATCAGGACATCAGTACACCAGTCCCACGTGGCTGACCAAATTTCGTTCTTCTAGGTTAAACTGTTCCTTTGCAATAACATTTTTCATGTTGAGGTTTCACTCTGTTTTCTCCTATATGGATACATGTAGTTGGAACTCTAAATCAAACACGGTTTGTGCTAGCTCTTTGAAACTTGGCACAATAATGTAGTTCCAGTTCTATCGCTATAGTTTTTGTCCTATGGAAGTAGCCCCAAGCAGAGACTGACGAGAATCACTATCATTTAAAGGGGTTGCCAAGCTTCCAAAAAACTACGAGTTTCCTGAAATCTCAGCAAACATTTTTTCACCCAAATTTGATGATACTTACAGGTAATGATCAGTACACCAGTCCCTCGTGGCTGACCAAATTTCGTTCTTCTCGGTTAAACTGTTCCTTTGCAATAACAGTTTTCATGTTGAGGTTTCACTCTGTTTTCTCCTATATGGATACATGTAGTTATAACTCTAAATCAAACAAGGTTTTTGCTAGCTCTTTTAAACTTGACACAATAATGTACTTCGAAGTTCTATGGCTATGGTTTGTTTCCTAAGGAAATAGCCCCAAGCAGAGACTGAGGAGAATCACATTCATTGAAGGGGTTGCAATGCTTCCAAAAAACTACAAGTTTCCTGAAATCTCAGCAAATATTTTTTGACCCAATCTTGATGATACTTGCAGGTAATGATCAGTACACTAGTCCCACTTGGCTGACAAAATTTCGTTCTTCTAGGTTAAACCGTTCCTTTGCAGTAACCGTTTTCATGTTTAGGTTTCACTCTGTTTTCTCCTATATGGATACATGTAGTTGGAACACTAAATCAAACACAATTTGTGCTAGCTCTTTGAAACGTGGCACAATAATGTAGTTCCAAGTTCTATGGCTATGGTTTTTGTCCTATGGAAGTAGCCCCAAGCAGAGACTGACGAGAATCTCTTTCATTGAAAGGGGTTTCCAAGCTTCCAAAAAACTACGAGTTTCCTGAAATCTCAGCCAACATTTTTTCACCCAATCTTGATGATACTTGCAGGTAATGATCAGTACACCAGTCCCACTTGGCTCACCAAATTTCGTTCTTCTAGGTTAAACCGTCCCTTTGCAGTAACCGTTTTCATGTTTAGGTTTCACTCTGTTTTCTCCTATATGGATACATGTATTTGGAACTCTAAATCAAACACGGTTTGTGCTAGCTCTTTGAAACTTGACACAATAATGTAGTTCCAAGTTCTATGGCTATGGTTTTTGTCCTATGGAAGTAGCCCCAAGCAGAGACTGACGAGAATCACTTTCATTGAAAGGGGTTGCCAAGCTTCCAAAAAACTACGAGTTTCCTGAAATCTCAGCAAACATTTTTTGACCCAATCATGATGATACTTGCAGCTAATGATCAGTACACCAGTCCCACTTGGCTCACCAAATTTCGTTCTTCTAGGTTAAACCGTTCCTTTGCAGTAACCGTTTTCATGTTGAGGTTTCACTCTGTTTTCTCCTATATGGATACATGTAGTTGGAACTCTAAATCAAACACCGTTTGTGCTAGCTCTTTGAAATTTGGCACAATAATGTAGTTCCAAGTTCTATGGCTATGGTTTGTGTCCTATGGAAGTAGCCCCAAGAAGAGACTGACGAGAATCACTTTCATTGAAAGGGGTTGCCAAGCTTCCAAAAAACTACGAGTTTCCTGAAATCTCAGCAAACATTTTTTCACCCAATCTTGATGATACTTGCAGGCAATGATCAGTACACCAGTCCCACTTGGCTGACAAAATTTCGTTCTTCTAGGTTAAACCGTTCCTTTGCAGTAACCGTTTTCATATTTAGGTTTCACTCTGTTTTCTCCTATAAGGATACATGTAGTTGGAACTCTAAATCAAACACGGTTTGTGATAGCTCTTTGATAGTTGGCACAAAAATAGAGTTCCAAGTTCTATGGCAATGGTTTGTGTCCTATGAAAATAGCCCCAAGCAGAGACTGACGAGAATCACTTTCATTGAAAGCGGTTGCCACGCTACCAAAAAACGAGTTTCCGGAAATCTCAGTAAACATTTTTTCACCCAATCGTGATGATACTTGCAGGTAATGACCAGTACACGAATCCCACTTGGCTCACCAAATTTCGATCTTCTAGGTTAAACCGTTCCTTTGCAGTAACCGTTTTCATGTTTAGGTTTCACTCTGTTTTCTCCTATATGGATACATGTATTTGGAACTCTAAATAAAACACGGTTTGTGCTAGCTCTTTGAAACTTGACACAATAATGTACTTCCAAGTTCTATGGCTATGGTTTGTGTCCTATGGAAATAGTCCCAAGCAGAGACTGACGAGAATCACTTTCATTGAAAGGGGTTGCCAAGCTTCCAAAAAACTACGAGTTTCCTGAAATCTCAGCAAACATTTTTTCACCCAATCTTGATGATACTTGCAGGTAATGATCAGTACACCAGTCCCACTTGGCTCACCAAATTTCGTTCTTCTAGGTTAAACCGTCCCTTTGCAGTAACCGTTTTCATGTTTAGGTTTCACTCTGTTTTCTCCTATATGGATACATGTAGTTGGAACTCTAAATCAAACACGGTTTGTGCTAGCTCTTTGAAACTTGGCACAATAATGTAGTTCCAAGTTCTTTGGGTATGGTTTGTGTCCTATGGAAGTAGCCCCAAGCAGAGACTGACGAAAATCACTTTCATTGAAAGGGGTTGTCAAGCTTCCAAAAAACTACGAGTTTCCGGGAATCTCAGCAATCATTTTTTCACCCAATCATATGATACTTGCAGGTAATGATCAGTACACCATTCCCACATGGCTCACTAAATTTCGTTCTTCTAGGTTAAACCGTTCCTTTGCAGTAACCGTTTTCATGTTGAGGTTTCACTCTGTTTTCTCCTATATGGATACATGTAGTTGGAACTCTAAATCAAACACGGTTTGTGCTAGCTCTTTGAAACTTGGCACAATAATGTACTTCCAAGTTCTATGGCTATGGTTTGTGTCCTATGGAAGTAGCCCCAAGCAGAGACTGACGAGAATCACTTTCATTGAAAGGGGTTGCCAAGCTTCCAAAAAACTACGAGTTTCCGGAAATCTCAGCAAACATTTTTTTCACCCAATCTTGATGATACTTGCAGGTAATGATCAGTACACGATTCCCAATTGGCTCACCGAATTTCGTTCTTCTAGGTTAAACCGTTCCTTTGCAGTAACCGTTTTCATGTTTAGGTTTCACTCTGTTTTCTCCTATATGGATACATGTAGTTGGAACTCTAAATCAAACACGGTTTGTGCTACCTCTTTGAAACTTGACGCAATAATGTAGTTCCAAGTTCTATGGCTATGGTTTTTGTCCTATGGAAGTAGCCCCAAGCAGAGACTGACGAGAATCTCTTTCATTGAAAGGGGTTGCCAAGCTTCCAAAAAACTACGAGTTTCCTGAAATCTCAGCAAACATTTTTTGACCCAATCTTGATGATACTTGCAGGTAATGATCAGTACACCAGTCCCACTTGGCTCACCAAATTTTGTTCTTCTAGGTTAAACCGTTCCGTTGCAGTAACCGTTTTCATGTTTAGGTTTCACTCTGTTTTCTCCTATATGGATACATGTAGTTGGAACTCTAAATCAAACACCGTTTGTGATAGCTCTTTGAAACTTGGCACAATAATGTAGTTCCAAGTTCTATGGTTATGGTTTGTGTCCTATGGAAGTAGCCCCAAGCAGAGACTGATGAGAATCACTTTCATTGGAAGGGGTTGCCAAGCTTCCAAAAAACTACGAGTTTCCTGAAATCTCAGCAAACTTTTTTTGACCCAATCTTTATGATACTTGCAGGTAATGACCAGTACACGAATCCCACTTGGCTCACCAAATTTCGTTCTTCTAGGTTAAACCGTTCCTTTGCAGTAACCGTTTTCATGTTTAGGTTTCACTCTGTTTTCACCTCTATGGATACATGTATTTGGAACTCTAAATCAAACACGGTTTGTGCTAGCTCTTTGAAACTTGACACAATAATGTACTTCCAAGTTCTATGGCTATGGTTTGTGTCCTATGGAAATAGCCCCAAGCAGAGACTGACGAGAATCACTTTCATTGAAAGGGGTTGCCAAGCTTCCAAAAAACTACGAGTTTCCTGAAATCTCAGCAAACATTTTTTCACCCAATGTTGATGATACTTGCAGGTAATGATCAGTACACCAGTCTCACTTGGCTCACCAAATTTCGTTCTTCTAGGTTAAACCGTTCCTTTGCAGTAACCGTGTTCATGTTTAGGTTTCACTCTGTTTTCTCCTATAAGGATACATGTAGTTGAACTCTAAATCAAACACCGTTTGTGCTAGCTCTTTGAAACTTGGCACAATAATGTAGTTCCAAGTTCTATGGCTATGGTTTGTGTCCTATGGAAGTAGCCCCAAGCAGAGACTGACGAGAATCACTTTCATTGAAAGGGGTTGCCAAGCTTCCAAACAACTACGAGTTTCCTGAAATCTCAGCAAACATTTTTTTCACCCAAATTTGATGATACTTACAGGTAATGATCAGGACATCAGTACACCAGTCCCACGTGGCTGACCAAATTTCGTTCTTCTAGGTTAAACTGTTCCTTTGCAATAACATTTTTCATGTTGAGGTTTCACTCTGTTTTCTCCTATATGGATACATGTAGTTGGAACTCTAAATCAAACACGGTTTGTGCTAGCTCTTTGAAACTTGGCACAATAATGTAGTTCCAGTTCTATCGCTATAGTTTTTGTCCTATGGAAGTAGCCCCAAGCAGAGACTGACGAGAATCACTATCATTTAAAGGGGTTGCCAAGCTTCCAAAAAACTACGAGTTTCCTGAAATCTCAGCAAACATTTTTTCACCCAAATTTGATG
The DNA here is from genome assembly GCF_045843805.1 of Urocitellus parryii. NCBI lineage: Eukaryota > Metazoa > Chordata > Mammalia > Rodentia > Sciuridae > Urocitellus > Urocitellus parryii. The sequence goes on from NW_027552980.1 coordinate 9,187, forward strand.
ATACTTACAGGTAATGATCAGTACACCAGTCCCTCGTGGCTGACCAAATTTCGTTCTTCTCGGTTAAACTGTTCCTTTGCAATAACAGTTTTCATGTTGAGGTTTCACTCTGTTTTCTCCTATATGGATACATGTAGTTATAACTCTAAATCAAACAAGGTTTTTGCTAGCTCTTTTAAACTTGACACAATAATGTACTTCGAAGTTCTATGGCTATGGTTTGTTTCCTAAGGAAATAGCCCCAAGCAGAGACTGAGGAGAATCACATTCATTGAAGGGGTTGCAATGCTTCCAAAAAACTACAAGTTTCCTGAAATCTCAGCAAATATTTTTTGACCCAATCTTGATGATACTTGCAGGTAATGATCAGTACACTAGTCCCACTTGGCTGACAAAATTTCGTTCTTCTAGGTTAAACCGTTCCTTTGCAGTAACCGTTTTCATGTTTAGGTTTCACTCTGTTTTCTCCTATATGGATACATGTAGTTGGAACACTAAATCAAACACAATTTGTGCTAGCTCTTTGAAACTTGGCACAATAATGTAGTTCCAAGTTCTATGGCTATGGTTTTTGTCCTATGGAAGTAGCCCCAAGCAGAGACTGACGAGAATCTCTTTCATTGAAAGGGGTTTCCAAGCTTCCAAAAAACTACGAGTTTCCTGAAATCTCAGCCAACATTTTTTCACCCAATCTTGATGATACTTGCAGGTAATGATCAGTACACCAGTCCCACTTGGCTAACCAAATTTCGTTCTTCTAGGTTAAACCGTCCATTTGCAGTAACCGTTTTCATGTTTAGGTTTCACTCTGTTTTCTCCTATATGGATACATGTATTTGGAACTCTAAATCAAACACGGTTTGTGCTAGCTCTTTGAAACTTGACACAATAATGTAGTTCCAAGTTCTATGGCTATGGTTTTTGTCCTATGGAAGTAGCCCCAAGCAGAGACTGACGAGAATCACTTTCATTGAAAGGGGTTGCCAAGCTTCCAAAAAACTACGAGTTTCCTGAAATCTCAGCAAACATTTTTTGACCCAATCATGATGATACTTGCAGCTAATGATCAGTACACCAGTCCCACTTGGCTCACCAAATTTCGTTCTTCTAGGTTAAACCGTTCCTTTGCAGTAACCGTTTTCATGTTGAGGTTTCACTCTGTTTTCTCCTATATGGATACATGTAGTTGGAACTCTAAATCAAACACCGTTTGTGCTAGCTCTTTGAAATTTGGCACAATAATGTAGTTCCAAGTTCTATGGCTATGGTTTGTGTCCTATGGAAGTAGCCCCAAGAAGAGACTGACGAGAATCACTTTCATTGAAAGGGGTTGCCAAGCTTCCAAAAAACTACGAGTTTCCTGAAATCTCAGCAAACATTTTTTCACCCAATCTTGATGATACTTGCAGGCAATGATCAGTACACCAGTCCCACTTGGCTGACAAAATTTCGTTCTTCTAGGTTAAACCGTTCCTTTGCAGTAACCGTTTTCATATTTAGGTTTCACTCTGTTTTCTCCTATAAGGATACATGTAGTTGGAACTCTAAATCAAACACGGTTTGTGATAGCTCTTTGATAGTTGGCACAAAAATAGAGTTCCAAGTTCTATGGCAATGGTTTGTGTCCTATGAAAATAGCCCCAAGCAGAGACTGACGAGAATCACTTTCATTGAAAGCGGTTGCCACGCTACCAAAAAACAACGAGTTTCCGGAAATCTCAGTAAACATTTTTTCACCCAATCGTGATGATACTTGCAGGTAATGACCAGTACACGAATCCCACTTGGCTCACCAAATTTCGATCTTCTAGGTTAAACCGTTCCTTTGCAGTAACCGTTTTCATGTTTAGGTTTCACTCTGTTTTCTCCTATATGGATACATGTATTTGGAACTCTAAATAAAACACGGTTTGTGCTAGCTCTTTGAAACTTGACACAATAATGTACTTCCAAGTTCTATGGCTATGGTTTGTGTCCTATGGAAATAGTCCCAAGCAGAGACTGACGAGAATCACTTTCATTGAAAGGGGTTGCCAAGCTTCCAAAAAACTACGAGCTTCCTGAAATCTCAGCAAACATTTTTTCACCCAATCTTGATGATACTTGCAGGCAATGATCAGTACACCAGTCCCACTTGGCTCACCAAATTTCGTTCTTCTAGGTTAAACCGTCCCTTTGCAGTAACCGTTTTCATGTTTAGGTTTAACTCTGTTTTCTCCTATATGGATACATGTAGTTGGAACTCTAAATCAAACACGGTTTGTGCTAGCTCTTTGAAACTTGACACAATAATGTAGTTCCAAGTTCTATGGCTATGTTTTTTGTCCTATGGAAGTAGCCCCAAGCAGAGACTGACGAGAATCACTTTCATTGAAAGGGGTTGCCAAGCTTCCAAAAAACTACGAGTTTCCTGAAATCTCAGCAAACATTTTTTGACCCAATCATGATGATACTTGCAGGTAATGATCAGTACACCAGTCCCACTTGGCTCACCAAATTTCGTTCTTCTAGGTTAAACCGTTCCTTTGCAGTAACCGTTTTCATGTTGAGGTTTCACTCTGTTTTCTCCTATATGGATACATGTAGTTGGAACTCTAAATCAAACACCGTTTGTGCTAGCTCTTTGAAATTTGGCACAATAATGTAGTTCCAAGTTCTATGGCTATGGTTGGTGTCCTAGGGAAGTAGCCCCAAGCAGAGACTGACGAGAATCACTTTCATTGAAAGGGGTTGCCAAGCTTCCAAAAAACTACGAGTTTCCTGAAATCTCAGCAAACATTTTTTCACCCAATCTTGATGATACTTGCAGGCAATGATCAGTACACCAGTCCCACTTGGCTGACAAAATTTCGTTCTTCTAGGTTAAACCGTTCCTTTGCAGTAACCGTTTTCATATTTAGGTTTCACTCTGTTTTCTCCTATAAGGATACATGTAGTTGGAACTCTAAATCAAACACGGTTTGTGATAGCTCTTTGATAGTTGGCACAATAATAGAGTTCCAAGTTCTATGGCAATGGTTTGTGTCCTATGAAAATAGCCCCAAGCAGAGACTGAAGAGAATCACTTTCATTGAAAGCGGTTGCCACGCTACCAAAAAACAACGAGTTTCCGGAAATCTCAGTAAACCTTTTTTCACCCAATCGTGATGATACTTGCAGGTAATGACCAGTACACGAATCCCACTTGGCTCACCAAATTTCGATCTTCTAGGTCAAACCGTTCCTTTGCAGTAACCGTTTTCATGTTTAGGTTTCACTCTGTTTTCTCCTATATGGATACATGTATTTGGAACTCTAAATAAAACACGGTTTGTGCTAGCTCTTTGAAACTTGACACTGTAATGTACTTCCAAGTTCTATGGCTATGGTTTGTGTCCTATGGAAATAGCCCCAAGCAGAGACTGACGAGAATCACTTTCATTGAAAGGGGTTGCCAAGCTTCCAAAAAACTACGAGTTTCCTGAAATCTCAGCAAACATTTTTTCACCCAATCTTGATGATACTTGCAGGTAATGATCAGTACACCAGTCCCACTTGGCTCAACAAATTTCGTTCTTCCTGGTTAAACCGTTCCTTTGCAGTAATCGTTTTCATGTTTAGGTTTCACTCTGTTTTCTCCTATATGGATACATGTAGTTGGTACTCTAAATCAAACACGGTTTGTGCTAGCTCTTTGAAACTTGGCACAATAATGTAGTTCCAAGTTCTATGGCTATGGTTTGTGTCCTATGGAAGTAGCCCCAAGCAGAGACTGACGAGAATCACTTTCATTGAAAGTTGTTGCCAAGCTACCAAAAAACTACGAGTTTCCTGAAATCTCAGCAAACATTTTTTTCACCCAATCTTGATGATACTTGCAGGTAATGATCAGTACACCAGTCCCACATGGCTCACCAAATTTCGTTCTTCTAGGTTAAACCGTTCCTTTGCAGTAACCGTTTTCATGTTTAGGTTTCACTCTGTTTTCTCCTATATGGATACATGTAGTTGGAACTCTAAATCAAACACGGTTTGGGTTAGCTCTTTGAAACTTGGCACAATAATGTAGTTCCAAGTTCTATGGCTATGGTTTTTGTCCTATGGAAGTAGCCCCAAGCAGAGACTGACGAGAATCACTTTCACTGAAAGGGGTTGCCAAGCTTTCAAAAAACTACGAGTTTCCTGAAATCTCAGCAAATATTTTTTGACCCAATCATGAATACTTGCAGGTAATGATCATTCCACCAGTCCCACTTGTCTCACCAAATTTCGTTCTTCTAGGTTAAACCGTTCCTTTGCAGTAACCGTTTTCATGTTTAGGTTTCACTCTGTTTTCTCCTATATGGATACATGTAGTTGGAACTCTAAATCAAACACGGTTTGTGCTAGCTCTTTAAAACTTGGCACAATAATGTAGTTCCAAGTTCTATGGCTATGGTTTGTATCCTATGGAAGTAGCCCCAAACAGAGACTGACGAGAATCAGTTTCATTGAAAGGTGTTGCCAAGCTTCCAAAAAACTACGAGTTTCCTGAAATCTCAGCAAACATTTTTTCACCCAATGTTGATGATACTTGCAGGTAATGATCAGTACACCAGTCTCACTTGGCTCACCAAATTTCGTTCTTCTAGGTTAAACCGTTCCTTTGCAGTAACCGTGTTCATGTTTAGGTTTCACTCTGTTTTCTCCTATATGGATACATGTAGTTGGAACTCTAAATCAAACACGGTTTGTGCTAGCTCTTTGAAACTTGGCACAATAATGTAGTTCCAAGTTCTATGGCTATGGTTTTTGTCGTCTGGAAGTAGCCCCAAGCAGAGACTGATGAGAATCACTTTCATTGGAAGGGGTTGCCAAGCTTCCAAAAAACTACGAGTTTCCTGAAATCTCAGCAAATATTTTTTCACCCAATCTTTTTGATACTTGCAGGTAATGATCAGTACACCAGTCCCACTTGGCTAACCATATTTCGATCTTCTAGGTTAAACCGTTCCTTTGCAGTAACCGTTTTCATGTTGAGGTTTCACTCTCTTTTCTCCTATATGGATACATGTAGTTGGTACTCTAAATCAAACACGGTTTGTGCTAGCTATTTGAAACTTGGCACAATAATGTAGTTCCAAGTTCTATGGCTATGGTTTGTGTCCTATATAAGTAGCCCCAAGCAGAGACTGACGAGAATCACTTTCATTGAAATGGGTTGCCAAGCTTCCAAAAAACTACGAGTTTCCTGAAATCTCAGCAAACATTTTTTCACCCAATCTTGATGATACTTGCAGGCAATGATCAGTACGCCAGTCCCACTTGGCTCACCAAATTTCGTTCTTCTAGGTTAAACCGTTCCTTTGCAGTAACCGTTTTCATGTTTAGGTTTCACTCTGTTTTCTTCTATATGGATACATGTATTTGGAACTCTAAATCAAACACGTTTTGTGCTAGCTCTTTGAAACTTGACACAATAATGTACTTCCAAGTTCTATGGCTATGGTTTGTGTCCTATGGAAATAGCCCCAAGCAGAGACTGATGAGAATCACTTTCATTGAAAGGGGTTGCCAAGCTTCCAAAAAACTACGAGTTTCCTGAAATCTCAGCAAACATTTTTTCACCCAATCTTGATGATACTTGCAGATAATGATCAGTACACCAGTCCCACTTGGCTGACCAAGTTTTATTCTTCTAGGTTAAACCGTTCCTTTGCAGTAACCGTTTTCATGTTTAGGTTTCACTCTGTTTTCTCCTATATGGATACACGTATTTGAAACTCTAAATCAAACACGGTTTGTGCTAGCTCTTTGAAACTTGGCACAATAATGTAGTTCCAAGTTCTATGGCTATGGTTTTTGTCCTATGGAAGTAGCCCCAAGCAGAGACTGACGAGAATCACTTTCATTGAAAGGGGTTGCCAAGCTTCCAAAAAACTACGAGTTTCCTGAAATCTCAGCAAACATTTTTTCACCCAATCTTGATGATACTTGCAGGTAATGATCAGTACACAAGTCCCACTTGGCTCACCAAATTTCGTTCTTCTAGGTTAAACCGTTCCTTTGCAGTAACCGTTTTCATATTTATGTTTCACTCTGTTTTCTCCTATATGGATACATGTAGTTGGTACTCTAAATCAAACACGGTTTGTGCTAGCTCTTTGAAAATTGGCACAATAATGTAGTTCCAAGTTCTATGGCTATGGTTTGTGTCCTATGGAAGTAGCCCCAAGCAGAGACTGACGAGAATCACTTTCATTGGAAGGGGTTGCCAAGCTACCACAAAACTACGAGTTTCCTGAAATCTCAGCAAACATTTTTTCACCCAATCTTGATGATACTTGCAGGCAATGATCAGTACACCAGTCCCACTTGGTTCACCAAATTTCGTTCTTCTAGGTTAAACCGTCCCTTTGTAGTAACCGTTTTCATGTTTAGGTTTCACTCTGTTTTCTCCTATATGGATACATGTAGTTGGAACTCTAAATCAAACACGGTTTTTGCTAGCTCTTTGAAACTTGACACAATAATGTAGTTCCAAGTTCTATGGCTATGGTTTTTGTCCTACGGAAGTAGCCCCAAGCAGAGACTGACGAGAATCACTTTCATTGAAAGGGGTTGCCAAGCTTCCAAAAAACTACGAGTTTCCTGAAATCTCAGCAAACATATTTTCACCCAATCTTGATGATACTTGCAGGTAATGATCAGTACACCAGTCCCACTTGGCTCACCAAATTTCGTTCTTCTAGGTTAAACCGTTCCTTTGCAGTAACCGTTTTCATGTTTAGGTTTCACTCTGTTTTCTCCTATATGGATACATGTAGTTGGAACTCTAAATCAAACACGGTTTGTGCTAGCTCTTTGAAACTTGGCACAATAATGTAGTTCTAAGTTCTATGGCTATGGTTTGTGTCCTATGAAAGTAGCCCCAAGCAGAGACTGACGAGAATCACTTTCATTGAAAGCGGTTGCCAAGCTACCAAAAAACAACGAGTTTCCGGAAATCTCAGTAAACATTTTTTCACCCAATCATGATGATACTTGCAGGTAATGACCAGTACACCAATCCCACTTGGCTCACCAAATTTCGATCTTCTAGGTTAAACCGTTCCTTTCAAGTAACCGTTTTCATGTTTAGGTTTCACTCTGTTTTCTCCTATATGGATACATGTAGTTGGTACTCTAAATCAAACACGGTTTGTGCTAGCTCTTTGAAACTTGGCACAATAATGTAGTTCCAAGTTCTATGGCTATGGATTGTGTCCTATGGAAGTAGCCCCAAGCAGAGACTGACGAGAATCACTTTCATTGGAAGGGGTTGCCAAGCTACCACAAAACTACGAGTTTCCTGAAATCTCAGCAAACATTTTTTCAGCAATCTTGATGATACTTGCAGGTAATGACAAGTACACGAGTCCCACTTGGTTCACCAAATTTCGTTCTTCTAGGTTAAACCGTCCCTTTGTAGTAACCGTTTTCATTTTTAGGTTTCACTCTGTTTTCTCCTATATGGATACACGTAGTTGGAACTCTAAATCAAACACGGTTTGTGCTAGCTCTTTGAAACTTGGCACAATAATGTAGTTCTATGTTCTATGGCTATGGTTTGTGTCCTATGAAAGTAGCCCCAAGCAGAGACTGACGAGAATCACTTTCATTGAAAGTTGTTGCCAAGCTACCAAAAAACCACGAGTTTCCTGAAATCTCAGCAAACATATTTTCACCCAATGTTGATGATACTTGCAGGTAATGATCAGTACACCAATCCCACTTGGCTCACCAAATTTCGATCTTCTAGGTTAAACCGTTCCTTTCAAGTAACCGTTTTCATGTTTAGGTTTCACTCTGTTTTCTCCTATATGGATACATGTATTAGGAACTCTAAATCAAACACGGTTTGTGCTAGCTCTTTGAAACTTGGCACAATAATGTAGTTCCAAGTTCTATGGCTATGGTTTGTGTCCTATGGAAGTAGCCCCAAGCAGAGACTGACGAGAATCACTTTCATTGAAAGGGGTTGCCAAGCTTCCAAAAAACTACGAGTTTCCTGAAATCTCAGCAAAAATTTTTTCACCCAATCTTTATGATATGTGCAGGTAATGATCAGTACACCAGTCCCACTTGGCTCACCAAATTTCCTTCTTCTAGGTTAAACCGTTCCTTTGCAGTAATCGTTTTCATGTTGAGGTTTCACTCTGTTTTCTCCTATATGGATACATGTAGTTGGTACTCTAAATCAAACACGGTTTGTGCTAGCTCTTTGAAACTTGGCACAATAATGTAGTTCCAAGTTCTATGGCTATGGTTTGTGTCCTATGGAAGTAGCCCCAAGCAGAGACTGACGAGAATCACTTTCATTGGAAGGAGTTGACAAGCTACCACAAAACTATGAGTTTCCTGAAATCTGAGCAAACATTTTTTCACCCAATCTTGATGATACTTGCAGGCAATGATCAGTACACCAGTCCCACTTGGTTCACCAAATTTCGTTCTTCCAGGTTAAACCGTCCCTTTGCAGTAACCGTTTTCATGTTTAGGTTTCACTCTGTTTTCTCCTATATGGATACATGTAGTTGGAACTCTAAATCAAACACGGTTTTTGCTAGCTCTTTGAAACTTGACACAATAATGTAGTTCCAAGTTCTATGGCTATGGTTTTTGTCCTATGGAAGTAGCCCCAAGCAGAGACTGACGAGAATCACTTTCATTGAAAGGGGTTGCCAAGCTTCCAAAAAACTACGAGTTTCCTGATATCTCAGCAAACATTTTTTCACACAATCTTGATGATACTTGCAGGTAATGATCAGTACACCAGTCCCACTTGGCTCACCAAATTTCGTTCTTCCTGGTTAAACCGTTCCTTTGCAGTAACCGTTTTCATGTTTAGGTTTCACTCTGTTTTCTCCTATATGGATACATGTATTTGGAACTCTAAATCAAACACGGTTTGTGCTAGCTCGTTGAAACTTGGCACAATAATGTAGTTCCAAGATCTATGGCTATGGTTTGTGTCCTATGGAAGTAGCCCCAAGCAGAGACTGACGAGAATCACTTTCATTGAAAGGGGTTGCCAAGCTTCCAAAAAACTACGAGTTTCCTGAAATCTCAGCAAACATTTTTTCACCCAATCTTTATGATACCTGCAGGTAATGATCAGTACACCAGTCCCACTTGGCTCACCAAATTTCGTTCTTCTAGGTTAAACCGTTCCTTTGCAGTAACCGTTTTCATGTTTAGGTTTCACTCTGTTTTCTCCTATATGGATACATGTAGTTGGAACTCTAAATCAAACACGGTTTGTGCTAGCTCTTTGAAACTTGGCACAATAATGTAGTTCCAAGTTCTATGGCTATGGTTTGTGTCCTATGGAAGTAGCCCCAAGCAGAGACTGACGAGAATCACATTCATTGAAAGGGGTTGCCAAGCTTCCAAAAAACTACGAGTTTCCTGAAATCTCAGCAAACATTTTTTCACCCAATCTTGATGATACTTCCATTTAATGATCAGTACACCAATCCCACTAGGCTCACCAAATTTCGTTCTTCTAGGTTAAACCGTTCCTTTGCTGTAACCGTTTTCATGTTTAGGTTTCACTCTGTTTTCACCTATATGGATACATGTAGTTGGAACTCTAAATCAAACACGGTTTCTGCTAGCTCTTTGAAACTTGGCACAATAACGTAGTTCCAAGTTCTATGGCTATGGTCTTTGTCCTATGGATGTAGCCCCAAGCAGAAACTGACGAGTATCACTTTCATTGAAAGGGGTTGACAAGCTTCCAAAAAACTACGAGTTTCCTGAATTCTCAGCAAACATTTTTTCACCCAATCTTGATGATACTTGCAGGTAATGATCAGTACAGCAGTCCCACTTGGCTCACCAAATTTTGTTCTTCTAGGTTAAACCGTTCCTTTGCAGTAACCGTTTTCATGTTTAGGATTCACACTGTTTTCTCCTATATGGATACTTGTATTTGGAACTCTAAATCAAACACGGTTTGTGCTAGCTCTATGAAACTTGGCTAAATAATGTAGTTCCAAGGTCTATGGCTATGGTTTGTTTCCTATGGAAGTAGCCCCAAACAGAGACTGACGAGAATCACTTTCATTGAAAGGGTTGCCAAGCTTCCAAAAAACTATGAGTTTCCTGAAATCTCAGCAAACATTTTTTCACCCAATGTTGATGATACCTCCATTTCATGATCACTACACCAATCCCACTTGGCTCACCAAAATTTCGTTCTTCTAGGTTAAACCGTTCCTTTGCAGTAAATGTTTTCATATTTAGGTTTCACTCTGTTTTCTCCTATATGGATACATGTAGTTGGAACTCTAAATCAAACACGGTTTGTGCTAGCTCTTTGAAACTTGGCACAATAATGTAGTTCCAAGTTCTATGGCTATGGTTTGTGTCCTATGGAAGTAGCCCCAAGCAGAGACTGACGAGAATCACTTTCATTGGAAGGAGTTGCCAAGCTACCACAAAACTATGAGTTTCCTGAAATCTCAGCAAACATTTTTTCACCCAATCTTGATGATACTTGCAGGCAATGATCAGTACACCAGTCCCACTTGGTTCACCAAATTTCGTTCTTCCAGGTTAAACCGTCCCTTTGCAGTAACCGTTTTCATGTTTAGGTTTCACTCTGTTTTCTCCTATATGGATACATGTAGTTGGAACTCTAAATCAAACACGGTTTTTTCTAGCTCTTTGAAACTTGACACAATAATGTAGTTCCAAGTTCTATGGCTATGTTTTTTGTCCTATGGAAGTAGCCCCAAGCAGAGACTGACGAGAATCACTTTCATTGAAAGGGGTTGCCAAGCTTCCAAAAAACTACGAGTTTCCTGAAATCTCAGCAAACATTTTTTCACCCAATCTTGATGATACTTGCAGGTAATGATCAGTACACCAGTCCCACTTGGCTCACCAAATTTCGTTCTTCTAGGTTAAACCGTTCCTTTGCAGTAACCGTTTTCATGTTTAGGTTTCACTCTGTTTTCTCCTATATGGATACATGTAGTTGGAACTCTAAATCAAACACGGTTTGTGCTAGCTCTTTGAAACTTGGCACAATAATGTCACAATAATGTAGTTCCAAGTTCTATGGCTATGGTTTGTGTCCTATGGAAGTAGCCCCAAGCAGAGACTGACGAGAATCACTTTCATTGAAAGGGGTTGCCAAGCTTCCAAAAAACTACGAGTTTCCTGAATTCTCATCAAACATTTTTTCACCCAATTTGATGATACTTCCATTTAATGATCAGTACACCAATCCCACTAAGCTCACCAAATTTCGTTCTTCTAGGTTAAACCGTTTCTTTGCAGTAACCGTTTTCATGTTTAGGTTTCACTCTGTTTTCTCCTATATGGATACATGTAGTTGGAACTCTAAATCAAACACGGTTTGTGCTAGTTCTTTGAAACTTGGCATTATAATGTAGTTCCAAGTTCTATGGTTATGGTATGTGTCCTATGGAAGTAGCCCCAAGCAGAGACTGATGAGAATCACTTTCATTGAAAGGGGTTGCCAAGCTTCCAAAAAACTACGAGTTTCCTGAAATCTCAGCAAACATTTTTTCACCCAATCTTGATGATACTTGCAGGTAATGATCAGTACACCAGTCCCAATTGGCTGACCAAGTTTCGTTCTTCTAGGTTAAACCGTTCCTTTGCAGTAACCGTTTCATATTTAGGATTCACTCTGTTTTCTCCTATATGGATACATGTAGTTGGAACTCTAAATCAAACACGGTTTGTGCTAGCTCTTTGAAACTTGGCACAATAATGTAGTTCCAAGTTCTATGGCTATGGTTTGTGTCCTATGGAAGTAGCCCCAAGTAGAGACTGACGAGAATCACTTTCATTGAAAGGGGTTGCCAAGCTTCCAAAAATCTACGAGTTTCCTGAAATCTCAGCAAACATTTTTTCACCCAATCTTGATGATACTTGCAGGTAATGATCAGTACACCAGTCCCACTTGGCTGAAGAAATTTCGTTCTTCTAGGTTAAACCGTTCCTTTGCAGTAACCGTTTTAATGTTTAGGTTTCACTCTGTTTTCTCCTATATGGATACATGTTGTTGGAACTCTAAATCAAACACGGTTTGTGCTAGCTCTTTGAAACTTGGCACAATAATGTATATCCAAGTTCTATGGCTATGGTTTGTGTCCTATGGAAGTAGCCCCAAGCAGAGACTGATGAGAATCACTTTCATTGAAAGGGGTTGCCAAGCTTCCAAAAAACTACGAGTTTCCTGAGATCTCAGCAAACATTTTTTCACCCAATTTGATGATACTTCCATTTAATGATCAGTACACCAATCCCACTAGGCTCACCAAATTTCGTTCTTCTAGGTTAAACCGTTCCTTTGCATTAACCGTTTCAATGTTTAGGTTTCACTCTCTTTTCTCCTATACGATACATGTAGTTGGAACTCTAAATCAAACACGGTTTGTGCTAGCTCTTTGAAACTTGGCATTATAATGTAGTTCCAAGTTCTATGGTTATGGTTTGTGTCCTATGGAAGTATCCCCAAGCAGAGACTGACGAGAATCACTTTCATTGAAAGGGGTTGCCAAGCTTCCAAAAAACTACGAGTTTCCTGAAATCTCAGCAAACATTTTTTCACCCAATCTTGATGATACTTGCAGGTAATGATCAGTACACCAGTGCCACTTGGCTCACCAAATTTCGTTCTTCTAGGTCAAACCGTTCCTTTGCAGTAACCGTTTTCATGTTTAGGTTTCACTCTGTTTTCTCCTATATGGATACATGTATTTGGAACTCTAAATAAAACACGGTTTGTGCTAGCTCTTTGAAACTTGACACTGTAATGTACTTCCAAGTTCTATGGCTATGGTTTGTGTCCTATGGAAATAGCCCCAAGCAGAGACTGACGAGAATCACTTTCATTGAAAGGGGTTGCCAAGCTTCCAAAAAACTACGAGTTTCCTTATATCTCAGCAAACATTTTTTCACCCAATCTTGATGATACTTGCAGGTAATGATCAGTACACCAGTCCCACTTGGCTCAACAAATTTCGTTCTTCCTCGTTAAACCGTTCCTTTGCAGTAATCGTTTTCATGTTTAGGTTTCACTCTGTTTTCTCCTATATGGATACATGTAGTTGGTACTCTAAATCAAACACGGTTTGTGCTAGCTCTTTGAAACTTGGCACAATAATGTAGTTCCAAGTTCTATGGCTTTGGTTTGTGTCCTATGGAAGTAGCCCCAAGCAGAGACTGACGAGAATCACTTTCATTGAAAGTTGTTGCCAAGCTACCAAAAAACTACGAGTTTCCTGAAATCTCAGCAAACATTTTTTTCACCCAATCTTGATGATACTTGCAGGTAATGATCAGTACACCAGTCCCACATGGCTCACCAAATTTCGTTCTTCTAGGTTAAACCGTTCCTTTGCAGTAACCGTTTTCATGTTTAGGTTTCACTCTGTTTTCTCCTATATGGATACATGTAGTTGGAACTCTAAATCAAACACGGTTTGGGCTAGCTCTTTGAAACTTGGCACAATAATGTAGTTCCAAGTTCTATGGCTATGGTTTTTGTCCTATGGAAGTAGCCACAAGCAGAGACTGACGAGAATCACTTTCACTGAAAGGGGTTGCCAAGCTTTCAAAAAACTACGAGTTTCCTGAAATCTCAGCAAATATTTTTTGACCCAATCATGAATACTTGCAGGTAATGATCATTCCACCAGTCCCACTTGTCTCACCAAATTTCGTTCTTCTAGGTTAAACCGTTCCTTTGCAGTAACCGTTTTCATGTTTAGGTTTCACTCTGTTTTCTCCTGTATGGATACATGTAGTTGGAACTCTAAATCAAACACGGTTTGTGCTAGCTCTTTAAAACTTGGCACAATAATGTAGTTCCAAGTTCTATGGCTATGGTTTGTGTCCTATGGAAGTAGCCCCAAACAGAGACTGACGAGAATCAGTTTCATTGAAAGGTGTTGCCAAGCTTCCAAAAAACTACGAGTTTCCTGAAATCTCAGCAAACATTTTTTCACCCAATGTTGATGATACTTGCAGGTAATGATCAGTACACCAGTCTCACTTGGCTCACCAAATTTCGTTTTTCTAGGTTAAACCGTTCCTTTGCAGTAACCGTGTTCATGTTTAGGTTTCACTCTGTTTTCTCCTATATGGATACATGTAGTTGGAACTCTAAATCAAACACGGTTTGTGCTAGCTCTTTGAAACTTGGCACAATAATGTAGTTCCAAGTTCTATGGCTATGGTTTTTATCGTCTGGAAGTAGCCCCAAGCAGAGACTGATGAGAATCACTTTCATTGGAAGGGGTTGCCAAGCTTCCAAAAAACTACGAGTTTCCTGAAATCTCAGCAAACATTTTTTCACCCAATCTTTTTGATACTTGCAGGTAATGATCAGTACACCAGTCCCACTTGGCTCACCATATTTCGATCTTCTAGGTTAAACCGTTTCTTTGCAGTAACCGTTTTCATGTTGAGGTTTCACTCTGTTTTCTCCTATATGGATACATGTAGTTGGTACTCTAAATCAAACACGGTTTGTGCTAGCTATTTGAAACTTGGCACAATAATGTAGTTCCAAGTTCTATGGCTATGGTTTGTGTCCTATATAAGTAGCCCCAAGCAGAGACTGACGAGAATCACTTTCATTGAAATGGGTTGCCAAGCTTCCAAAAAACTACGAGTTTCCTGAAATCTCAGCAAACATTTTTTCACCCAATCTTGATGATACTTGCAGGCAATGATCAGTTCACCAGTCCCACTTGGCTCACCAAATTTCGTTCTTCTAGGTTAAACCGTTCCTTTGCAGTAACCGTTTTCATGTTTAGGTTTCACTCTGTTTTCTCCAATATGGATACATGTATTTGGAACTCTAAATCAAACACGTTTTGTGCTAGCTCTTTGAAACTTGACACAATAATGTACTTCCAAGTTCTATGGCTATGGTTTGTGTCCTATGGAAATAGCCCCAAGCAGAGACTGATGAGAATCACTTTCATTGAAAGGGGTTGCCAAGCTTCCAAAAAACTACGAGTTTCCTGAAATCTCAGCAAACATTTTTTCACCGAATCTTGATGATACTTGCAGATAATGATCAGTACACCAGTCCCACTTGGCTGACCAAGTTTCATTCTTCTAGGTTAAACCGTTCCTTTGCAGTAACCGTTTTCATGTTTAGGTTTCACTCTGTTTTCTCCTATATGGATACACGTATTTGAAACTCTAAATCAAACACGGTTTGTGCTAGCTCTTTGAAACTTGGCACAATAATGTAGTTCCAAGTTCTATGGCTATGGTTTTTGTCCTATGGAAGTACCCCAAGCAGAGACTGACGAGAATCACTTTCATTGAAAGGGGTTGCCAAGCTTCCAAAAAACTACGAGTTTCCTGAAATCTCAGCAAACATTTTTTCACCCAATCTTGATGATACTTGCAGGTAATGATCAGTACACAAGTCCCACTTGGCTCACCAAATTTCGTTCTTCTAGGTTAAACCGTTCCTTTGCAGTAACCGTTTTCATATTTATGTTTCACTCTGTTTTCTCCTATATGGATACATGTAGTTGGTACTCTAAATCAAACACGGTTTGTGCTAGCTCTTTGAAAATTGGCACAATAATGTAGTTCCAAGTTCTATGGCTATGGTTTGTGTCCTATGGAAGTAGCCCCAAGCAGAGACTGACGAGAATCACTTTCATTGGAAGGGGTTGCCAAGCTACCACAAAACTACGAGTTTCCTGAAATCTCAGCAAACATTTTTTCACCCAATCTTGATGATACTTGCAGGCAATGATCAGTACACCAGTCCCACTTGGTTCACCAAATTTCGTTCTTCTAGGTTAAACCGTCCCTTTGTAGTAACCGTTTTCATGTTTAGGTTTCACTCTGTTTTCTCCTATATGGATACATGTAGTTGGAACTCTAAATCAAACACGGTTTGTGCTAGCTCTTTGAAACTTGACACAATAATGTAGTTCCAAGTTCTATGGCTATGGTTTTTGTCCTATGGAAGTAGCCCCAAGCAGAGACTGACGAGAATCACTTTCATTGAAAGGGGTTGCCAAGCTTCCAAAAAACTACGAGTTTCCTGAAATCTCAGCAAACATTTTTTGACCCAATCATGATGATACTTGCAGCTAATGATCAGTACACCAGTCCCACTTGGCTCACCAAATTTCGTTCTTCTAGGTTAAACCGTTCCTTTGCAGTAACCGTTTTCATGTTGAGGTTTCACTCTGTTTTCTCCTATATGGATACATGTAGTTGGAACTCTAAATCAAACACCGTTTGTGCTAGCTCTTTGAAATTTGGCACAATAATGTAGTTCCAAGTTCTATGGCTATGGTTTGTGTCCTAGGGAAGTAGCCCCAAGCAGAGACTGACGAGAATCACTTTCATTGAAAGGGGTTGCCAAGCTTCCAAAAAACTACGAGTTTCCTGAAATCTCAGCAAACATTTTTTCACCCAATCTTGATGATACTTGCAGGCAATGATCAGTACACCAGTCCCACTTGGCTGACAAAATTTCGTTCTTCTAGGTTAAACCGTTCCTTTGCAGTAACCGTTTTCATATTTAGGATTCACTCTGTTTTCTCCTATAAGGATACATGTAGTTGGAACTCTAAATCAAACACGGTTTGTGATAGCTCTTTGATAGTTGGCACAATAATAGAGTTCCAAGTTCTATGGCAATGGTTTGTGTCCTATGAAAATAGCCCCAAGCAGAGACTGAAGAGAATCACTTTCATTGAAAGCGGTTGCCACGCTACCAAAAAACAACGAGTTTCCGGAAATCTCAGTAAACATTTTTTCACCCAATCGTGATGATACTTGCAGGTAATGACCAGTACACGAATCCCACTTGGCTCACCAAATTTCGATCTTCTAGGTCAAACCGTTCCTTTGCAGTAACCGTTTTCATGTTTAGGTTTCACTCTGTTTTCTCCTATATGGATACATGTATTTGGAACTCTAAATAAAACACGGTTTGTGCTAGCTCTTTGAAACTTGACACTGTAATGTACTTCCAAGTTCTATGGCTATGGTTTGTGTCCTATGGAAATAGCCCCAAGCAGAGACTGACGAGAATCACTTTCATTGAAAGGGGTTGCCAAGCTTCCAAAAAACTACGAGTTTCCTGAAATCTCAGCAAACATTTTTTCACCCAATCTTGATGATACTTGCAGGTAATGATCAGTACACCAGTCCCACTTGGCTCAACAAATTTCGTTCTTCCTGGTTAAACCGTTCCTTTGCAGTAATCGTTTCATGTTTAGGTTTCACTCTGTTTTCTCCTATATGGATACATGTAGTTGGTACTCTAAATCAAACACGGTTTGTGCTAGCTCTTTGAAACTTGGCACAATAATGTAGTTCCAAGTTCTATGGCTATGGTTTGTGTCCTATGGAAGTAGCCCCAAGCAGAGACTGACGAGAATCACTTTCATTGAAAGTTGTTGCCAAGCTACCAAAAAACTACGAGTTTCCTGAAATCTCAGCAAACATTTTTTTCACCCAATCTTGATGATACTTGCAGGTAATGATCAGTACACCAGTCCCACATGGCTCACCAAATTTCGTTCTTCTAGGTTAAACCGTTCCTTTGCAGTAACCGTTTTCATGTTTAGGTTTCACTCTGTTTTCTCCTATATGGATACATGTAGTTGGAACTCTAAATCAAACACGGTTTGGGTTAGCTCTTTGAAACTTGGCACAATAATGTAGTTCCAAGTTCTATGGCTATGGTTTTTGTCCTATGGAAGTAGCCCCAAGCAGAGACTGACGAGAATCACTTTCACTGAAAGGGGTTGCCAAGCTTTCAAAAAACTACGAGTTTCCTGAAATCTCAGCAAATATTTTTTGACCCAATCATGAATACTTGCAGGTAATGATCATTCCACCAGTCCCACTTGTCTCACCAAATTTCGTTCTTCTAGGTTAAACCGTTCCTTTGCAGTAACCGTTTTCATGTTTAGGTTTCACTCTGTTTTCTCCTATATGGATACATTGTAGTTGGAACTCTAAATCAAACACGGTTTGTGCTAGCTCTTTAAAACTTGGCACAATAATGTAGTTCCAAGTTCTATGGCTATGGTTTGTATCCTATGGAAGTAGCCCCAAACAGAGACTGACGAGAATCAGTTTCATTGAAAGGTGTTGCCAAGCTTCCAAAAAACTACGAGTTTCCTGAAATCTCAGCAAACATTTTTTCACCCAATGTTGATGATACTTGCAGGTAATGATCAGTACACCAGTCTCACTTGGCTCACCAAATTTCGTTCTTCTAGGTTAAACCGTTCCTTTGCAGTAACCGTGTTCATGTTTAGGTTTCACTCTGTTTTCTCCTATATGGATACATGTAGTTGGAACTCTAAATCAAACACGGTTTGTGCTAGCTCTTTGAAACTTGGCACAATAATGTAGTTCCAAGTTCTATGGCTATGGTTTTTGTCGTCTGGAAGTAGCCCCAAGCAGAGACTGATGAGAATCACTTTCATTGGAAGGGGTTGCCAAGCTTCCAAAAAACTACGAGTTTCCTGAAATCTCAGCAAACATTTTTTCACCCAATCTTTTTGATACTTGCAGGTAATGATCAGTACACCAGTCCCACTTGGCTAACCATATTTCGATCTTCTAGGTTAAACCGTTCCTTTGCAGTAACCGTTTTCATGTTGAGGTTTCACTCTCTTTTCTCCTATATGGATACATGTAGTTGGTACTCTAAATCAAACACGGTTTGTGCTAGCTATTTGAAACTTGGCACAATAATGTAGTTCCAAGTTCTATGGCTATGGTTTGTGTCCTATATAAGTAGCCCCAAGGAGAGACTGACGAGAATCACTTTCATTGAAATGGGTTGCCAAGCTTCCAAAAAACTACGAGTTTCCTGAAATCTCAGCAAACATTTTTTCACCCAATCTTGATGATACTTGCAGGCAATGATCAGTACGCCAGTCCCACTTGGCTCACCAAATTTCGTTCTTCTAGGTTAAACCGTTCCTTTGCAGTAACCGTTTTCATGTTTAGGTTTCACTCTGTTTTCTTCTATATGGATACATGTATTTGGAACTCTAAATCAAACACGTTTTGTGCTAGCTCTTTGAAACTTGACACAATAATGTACTTCCAAGTTCTATGGCTATGGTTTGTGTCCTATGGAAATAGCCCCAAGCAGAGACTGATGAGAATCACTTTCATTGAAAGGGGTTGCCAAGCTTCCAAAAAACTACGAGTTTCCTGAAATCTCAGCAAACATTTTTTCACCCAATCTTGATGATACTTGCAGATAATGATCAGTACACCAGTCCCACTTGGCTGACCAAGTTTTATTCTTCTAGGTTAAACCGTTCCTTTGCAGTAACCGTTTTCATGTTTAGGTTTCACTCTGTTTTCTCCTATATGGATACACGTATTTGAAACTCTAAATCAAACACGGTTTGTGCTAGCTCTTTGAAACTTGGCACAATAATGTAGTTCCAAGTTCTATGGCTATGGTTTTGTCCTATGGAAGTAGCCCCAAGCAGAGACTGACGAGAATCACTTTCATTGAAAGGGGTTGCCAAGCTTCCAAAAAACTACGAGTTTCCTGAAATCTCAGCAAACATTTTTTCACCCAATCTTGATGATACTTGCAGGTAATGATCAGTACACAAGTCCCACTTGGCTCACCAAATTTCGTTCTTCTAGGTTAAACCGTTCCTTTGCAGTAACCGTTTTCATATTTATGTTTCACTCTGTTTTCTCCTATATGGATACATGTAGTTGGTACTCTAAATCAAACACGGTTTGTGCTAGCTCTTTGAAAATTGGCACAATAATGTAGTTCC
Source organism: Urocitellus parryii (assembly GCF_045843805.1). NCBI lineage: Eukaryota > Metazoa > Chordata > Mammalia > Rodentia > Sciuridae > Urocitellus > Urocitellus parryii. The sequence continues at coordinate 28,989 of NW_027552980.1, forward strand.
AAGTTCTATGGCTATGGTTTGTGTCCTATGGAAGTAGCCCCAAGCAGAGACTGACGAGAATCACTTTCATTGGAAGGGGTTGCCAAGCTACCACAAAACTACGAGTTTCCTGAAATCTCAGCAAACATTTTTTCACCCAATCTTGATGATACTTGCAGGCAATGATCAGTACACCAGTCCCACTTGGTTCACCAAATTTCGTTCTTCTAGGTTAAACCGTCCCTTTGTAGTAACCGTTTTCATGTTTAGGTTTCACTCTGTTTTCTCCTATATGGATACATGTAGTTGGAACTCTAAATCAAACACGGTTTTTGCTAGCTCTTTGAAACTTGACACAATAATGTAGTTCCAAGTTCTATGGCTATGGTTTTTGTCCTACGGAAGTAGCCCCAAGCAGAGACTGACGAGAATCACTTTCATTGAAAGGGTTGCCAAGCTTCCAAAAAACTACGAGTTTCCTGAAATCTCAGCAAACATATTTTCACCCAATCTTGATGATACTTGCAGGTAATGATCAGTACACCAGTCCCACTTGGCTCACCAAATTTCGTTCTTCTAGGTTAAACCGTTCCTTTGCAGTAACCGTTTTCATGTTTAGGTTTCACTCTGTTTTCTCCTATATGGATACATGTAGTTGGAACTCTAAATCAAACACGGTTTGTGCTAGCTCTTTGAAACTTGGCACAATAATGTAGTTCTAAGTTCTATGGCTATGGTTTGTGTCCTATGAAAGTAGCCCCAAGCAGAGACTGACGAGAATCACTTTCATTGAAAGCGGTTGCCAAGCTACCAAAAAACAACGAGTTTCCGGAAATCTCAGTAAACATTTTTTCACCCAATCATGATGATACTTGCAGGTAATGACCAGTACACCAATCCCACTTGGCTCACCAAATTTCGATCTTCTAGGTTAAACCGTTCCTTTCAAGTAACCGTTTTCATGTTTAGGTTTCACTCTGTTTTCTCCTATATGGATACATGTAGTTGGTACTCTAAATCAAACACGGTTTGTGCTAGCTCTTTGAAACTTGGCACAATAATGTAGTTCCAAGTTCTATGGCTATGGATTGTGTCCTATGGAAGTAGCCCCAAGCAGAGACTGACGAGAATCACTTTCATTGGAAGGGGTTGCCAAGCTACCACAAAACTACGAGTTTCCTGAAATCTCAGCAAACATTTTTTCAGCAATCTTGATGATACTTGCAGGTAATGACAAGTACACGAGTCCCACTTGGTTCACCAAATTTCGTTCTTCTAGGTTAAACCGTCCCTTTGTAGTAACCGTTTTCATTTTTAGGTTTCACTCTGTTTTCTCCTATATGGATACACGTAGTTGGAACTCTAAATCAAACACGGTTTGTGCTAGCTCTTTGAAACTTGGCACAATAATGTAGTTCTATGTTCTATGGCTATGGTTTGTGTCCTATGAAAGTAGCCCCAAGCAGAGACTGACGAGAATCACTTTCATTGAAAGTTGTTGCCAAGCTACCAAAAAACCACGAGTTTCCTGAAATCTCAGCAACATATTTTCACCCAATGTTGATGATACTTGCAGGTAATGATCAGTACACCAATCCCACTTGGCTCACCAAATTTCGATCTTCTAGGTTAAACCGTTCCTTTCAAGTAACCGTTTTCATGTTTAGGTTTCACTCTGTTTTCTCCTATATGGATACATGTATTAGGAACTCTAAATCAAACACGGTTTGTGCTAGCTCTTTGAAACTTGGCACAATAATGTAGTTCCAAGTTCTATGGCTATGGTTTGTGTCCTATGGAAGTAGCCCCAAGCAGAGACTGACGAGAATCACTTTCATTGAAAGGGGTTGCCAAGCTTCCAAAAAACTACGAGTTTCCTGAAATCTCAGCAAAAATTTTTTCACCCAATCTTTATGATATGTGCAGGTAATGATCAGTACACCAGTCCCACTTGGCTCACCAAATTTCCTTCTTCTAGGTTAAACCGTTCCTTTGCAGTAATCGTTTTCATGTTGAGGTTTCACTCTGTTTTCTCCTATATGGATACATGTAGTTGGTACTCTAAATCAAACACGGTTTGTGCTAGCTCTTTGAAACTTGGCACAATAATGTAGTTCCAAGTTCTATGGCTATGGTTTGTGTCCTATGGAAGTAGCCCCAAGCAGAGACTGACGAGAATCACTTTCATTGGAAGGAGTTGACAAGCTACCACAAAAACTATGAGTTTCCTGAAATCTGAGCAAACATTTTTTCACCCAATCTTGATGATACTTGCAGGCAATGATCAGTACACCAGTCCCACTTGGTTCACCAAATTTCGTTCTTCCAGGTTAAACCGTCCCTTTGCAGTAACCGTTTTCATGTTTAGGTTTCACTCTGTTTTCTCCTATATGGATACATGTAGTTGGAACTCTAAATCAAACACGGTTTTTGCTAGCTCTTTGAAACTTGACACAATAATGTAGTTCCAAGTTCTATGGCTATGGTTTTTGTCCTATGGAAGTAGCCCCAAGCAGAGACTGACGAGAATCACTTTCATTGAAAGGGGTTGCCAAGCTTCCAAAAAACTACGAGTTTCCTGATATCTCAGCAAACATTTTTTCACACAATCTTGATGATACTTGCAGGTAATGATCAGTACACCAGTCCCACTTGGCTCACCAAATTTCGTTCTTCCTGGTTAAACCGTTCCTTTGCAGTAACCGTTTTCATGTTTAGGTTTCACTCTGTTTTCTCCTATATGGATACATGTATTTGGAACTCTAAATCAAACACGGTTTGTGCTAGCTCGTTGAAACTTGGCACAATAATGTAGTTCCAAGATCTATGGCTATGGTTTGTGTCCTATGGAAGTAGCCCCAAGCAGAGACTGACGAGAATCACTTTCATTGAAAGGGGTTGCCAAGCTTCCAAAAAACTACGAGTTTCCTGAAATCTCAGCAAACATTTTTTCACCCAATCTTTATGATACCTGCAGGTAATGATCAGTACACCAGTCCCACTTGGCTCACCAAATTTCGTTCTTCTAGGTTAAACCGTTCCTTTGCAGTAACCGTTTTCATGTTTAGGTTTCACTCTGTTTTCTCCTATATGGATACATGTAGTTGGAACTCTAAATCAAACACGGTTTGTGCTAGCTCTTTGAAACTTGGCACAATAATGTAGTTCCAAGTTCTATGGCTATGGTTTGTGTCCTATGGAAGTAGCCCCAAGCAGAGACTGACGAGAATCACATTCATTGAAAGGGGTTGCCAAGCTTCCAAAAAACTACGAGTTTCCTGAAATCTCAGCAAACATTTTTTCACCCAATCTTGATGATACTTCCATTTAATGATCAGTACACCAATCCCACTAGGCTCACCAAATTTCGTTCTTCTAGGTTAAACCGTTCCTTTGCAGTAACCGTTTTCATGTTTAGGTTTCACTCTGTTTTCTCCTATATGGATACATGTAGTTGGAACTCTAAATCAAACACGGTTTCTGCTAGCTCTTTGAAACTTGGCACAATAACGTAGTTCCAAGTTCTATGGCTATGGTCTTTGTCCTATGGATGTAGCCCCAAGCAGAAACTGACGAGTATCACTTTCATTGAAAGGGGTTGACAAGCTTCCAAAAAACTACGAGTTTCCTGAATTCTCAGCAAACATTTTTTCACCCAATCTTGATGATACTTGCAGGTAATGATCAGTACAGCAGTCCCACTTGGCTCACCAAATTTTGTTCTTCTAGGTTAAACCGTTCCTTTGCAGTAACCGTTTTCATGTTTAGGATTCACACTGTTTTCTCCTATATGGATACTTGTATTTGGAACTCTAAATCAAACACGGTTTGTGCTAGCTCTATGAAACTTGGCTAAATAATGTAGTTCCAAGGTCTATGGCTATGGTTTGTTTCCTATGGAAGTAGCCCCAAACAGAGACTGACGAGAATCACTTTCATTGAAAGGGTTGCCAAGCTTCCAAAAAACTATGAGTTTCCTGAAATCTCAGCAAACATTTTTTCACCCAATGTTGATGATACCTCCATTTCATGATCACTACACCAATCCCACTTGGCTCACCAAAATTTCGTTCTTCTAGGTTAAACCGTTCCTTTGCAGTAAATGTTTTCATATTTAGGTTTCACTCTGTTTTCTCCTATATGGATACATGTAGTTGGAACACTAAATCAAACACGGTTTGTGCTAGCTCTTTGAAACTTGGCACAATAATGTAGTTCCAAGTTCTATGGCTATGGTTTGTGTCCTATGGAAGTAGCCCCAAGCAGAGACTGACGAGAATCACTTTCATTGGAAGGAGTTGCCAAGCTACCACAAAACTATGAGTTTCCTGAAATCTCAGCAAACATTTTTTCACCCAATCTTGATGATACTTGCAGGCAATGATCAGTACACCAGTCCCACTTGGTTCACCAAATTTCGTTCTTCCAGGTTAAACCGTCCCTTTGCAGTAACCGTTTTCATGTTTAGGTTTCACTCTGTTTTCTCCTATATGGATACATGTAGTTGGAACTCTAAATCAAACACGGTTTTTGCTAGCTCTTTGAAACTTGACACAATAATGTAGTTCCAAGTTCTATGGCTATGTTTTTTGTCCTATGGAAGTAGCCCCAAGCAGAGACTGACGAGAATCACTTTCATTGAAAGGGGTTGCCAAGCTTCCAAAAAACTACGAGTTTCCTGAAATCTCAGCAAACATTTTTTCACCCAATCTTGATGATACTTGCAGGTAATGATCAGTACACCAGTCCCACTTGGCTCACCAAATTTCGTTCTTCTAGGTTAAACCGTTCCTTTGCAGTAACCGTTTTCATGTTTAGGTTTCACTCTGTTTTCTCCTATATGGATACATGTAGTTGGAACTCTAAATCAAACACGGTTTGTGCTAGCTCTTTGAAACTTGGCACAATAATGTCACAATAATGTAGTTCCAAGTTCTATGGCTATGGTTTGTGTCCTATGGAAGTAGCCCCAAGCAGAGACTGACGAGAATCACTTTCATTGAAAGGGGTTGCCAAGCTTCCAAAAAACTACGAGTTTCCTGAATTCTCATCAAACATTTTTCACCCAATTTGATGATACTTCCATTTAATGATCAGTACACCAATCCCACTAAGCTCACCAAATTTCGTTCTTCTAGGTTAAACCGTTTCTTTGCAGTAACCGTTTTCATGTTTAGGTTTCACTCTGTTTTCTCCTATATGGATACATGTAGTTGGAACTCTAAATCAAACACGGTTTGTGCTAGTTCTTTGAAACTTGGCATTATAATGTAGTTCCAAGTTCTATGGTTATGGTATGTGTCCTATGGAAGTAGCCCCAAGCAGAGACTGATGAGAATCACTTTCATTGAAAGGGGTTGCCAAGCTTCCAAAAAACTACGAGTTTCCTGAAATCTCAGCAAACATTTTTCACCCAATCTTGATGATACTTGCAGGTAATGATCAGTACACCAGTCCCAATTGGCTGACCAAGTTTCGTTCTTCTAGGTTAAACCGTCCTTTGCAGTAACCGTTTCATATTTAGGATTCACTCTGTTTTCTCCTATATGGATACATGTAGTTGGAACTCTAAATCAAACACGGTTTGTGCTAGCTCTTTGAAACTTGGCACAATAATGTAGTTCCAAGTTCTATGGCTATGGTTTGTGTCCTATGGAAGTAGCCCCAAGTAGAGACTGACGAGAATCACTTTCATTGAAAGGGGTTGCCAAGCTTCCAAAAATCTACGAGTTTCCTGAAATCTCAGCAAACATTTTTTCACCCAATCTTGATGATACTTGCAGGTAATGATCAGTACACCAGTCCCACTTGGCTGAAGAAATTTCGTTCTTCTAGGTTAAACCGTTCCTTTGCAGTAACCGTTTTAATGTTTAGGTTTCACTCTGTTTTCTCCTATATGGATACATGTTGTTGGAACTCTAAATCAAACACGGTTTGTGCTAGCTCTTTGAAACTTGGCACAATAATGTATATCCAAGTTCTATGGCTATGGTTTGTGTCCTATGGAAGTAGCCCCAAGCAGAGACTGATGAGAATCACTTTCATTGAAAGGGGTTGCCAAGCTTCCAAAAAACTACGAGTTTCCTGAGATCTCAGCAAACATTTTTTCACCCAATTTGATGATACTTCCATTTAATGATCAGTACACCAATCCCACTAGGCTCACCAAATTTCGTTCTTCTAGGTTAAACCCGTTCCTTTGCATTAACCGTTTCAATGTTTAGGTTTCACTCTCTTTTCTCCTATACGATACATGTAGTTGGAACTCTAAATCAAACACGGTTTGTGCTAGCTCTTTGAAACTTGGCATTATAATGTAGTTCCAAGTTCTATGGTTATGGTTTGTGTCCTATGGAAGTATCCCAAGCAGAGACTGACGAGAATCACTTTCATTGAAAGGGGTTGCCAAGCTTCCAAAAAACTACGAGTTTCCTGAAATCTCAGCAAACATTTTTTCACCCAATCTTGATGATACTTGAAGGTAATGATCAGTCCACCAGTCCCAATTGGCTCTCCAAATTTCGTTCTTCTAGGTTAAACCGTTCCTTTGCAGTAAGCGTTTTCATGTTTAGGTTTCACTCTGTTTTCTCCTATATGGATATATGTATTTGGAACTCGAAATCAAACACGGTTTCTGGTAGCTCTTTGAAACTTGGTACAATAATGTAGTTCCAAGTTCTATAGCTATGGTTTGTGTCCTATGGAAGTAGCCCCAAGCAGAGACTGACGAGAATCACTTTCATTGAAAGGGGTTGCCAAGCTTCCAAAAAACTACGAGTTTCCTGAAATCTCAGCAAACATTTTTTCACCCAATCTTGATGATACTTCCATTTAATGATCAGTACACCAATCCGACTAGGCTCACCAAATTTCGTTCTTCTAGGTTAAACCGTTCCTTTGCAGTAACCGTTTTCATGTTTAGTTTTCACTCTGTTTTATCCTATATGGATACATGTAGTTGGAACTCTAAATCAAACACGGTTTGTGCTAGCTCTTTGAAATTGAAATAATAATGTAGTTCCAAGTTCTATGGCTATGGTTTGTGTCCTATGGATGTAGCCCAAGCTGAGACTGACAAGAATCACTTTCATTGAAAGGGGTTGACAAGCTTCCAAAAAACTACGAGTTTCCTGATATCTCAGCAAACATTTTTTCACACAATCTTGATGATACTTGCAGGTAATGATCAGTACACCAGTCCCACTTGGCTCACCAAATTTCGTTCTTCTAGGTTAAACCGTTCCTTTGCAGTAACCGTTTTCATGTTTAGGTTTCACTCTGTTTTCTCCTATATGGATACATGTATTTGGAACTCTAAATCAAACACGGTTTGTGCTAGCTCGTTGAAACTTGGCACAATAATGTAGTTCCAAGTTCTATGGCTATGGTTTGTGTCCTATGGAAGTAGCCCCAAGCAGAGACTGACGAGAATCACTTTCATTGAAAGGGGTTGCCAAGCTTCCAAAAAACTACGAGTTTCCTGAAATCTCAGCAAACATTTTTTCACCCAATCTTTATGATACCTGCAGGTATTGATCAGTACACCAGTCCCACTTGGCTCACCAAATTTCGTTCTTCTAGGTTAAACCGTTCCTTTGCAGTAATCGTTTTCATGTTGAGGTTTCACTCTGTTTTCTCCTATATGGATACATGTATTTGGTACTCTAAATCCAAACACGGTTTGTGCTAGCTCTTTGAAACTTGGCACAATAATGTAGTTCCAAGTTCTATGGCTATGGTTTGTGTCCTATGGAAGTAGCCCCAAGCAGAGACTGACGAGAATCACTTTCATTGGAAGGGGTTGCCAAGCTACCACAAAACTACGAGTTTCCTGAAATTTCAGCAAACATTTTTTCACCCAATCTTGATGATACCTGCAGGCAATGATCAGTACACCAGTCCCACTTGGCTCACCAAATTTCGTTCTTCTAGGTTAAACCGTTCCTTTGCAGTAACCGTTTTCATGTTTAGGTTTCACTCTGTTTTCTCCTATATGGATACATGTAGTTGGAACTCTAAATCAAACACGGTTTGTGCTAGCTCTTTGAAACTTGGCACAATAATGTAGTTCCAAGTTCTATGGCTATGGTTTGTGTCCTATGGAAGTAGCCCCAAGCAGAGACTGACGAGAATCACTTTCATTGAAAGGGGTTGCCAAGCTTCGAAAAAACTACGAGTTTCTTGAAATCTCAGCAAACATTTTTTCACCCAATCTTGATGATACTTCCATTTAATGATCAGTACACCAATCCCACTAGGCTCACCAAATTTCGTTCTTCTAGGTTAAACCGTTCCTTTGCAGTAACCGTTTTCATGTTTAGGTTTCACTCTGTTTTCTCCTATATGGATACATGTAGTTGGAACTCTAAATCAAACACGGTTTCTGCTAGCTCTTTGAAACTTGGCACAATAATGTAGTTCCAAGTTCTATGGCTATGGTCTTTGTCCTATGGATGTAGCCCCAAGCAGAAACTGACGAGTATCACTTTCATTGAAAGGGGTTGACAAGCTTCCAAAAAACTACGAGTTTCCTGAATTCTCAGCAAACATTTTTTCACCCAATCTTGATGATACTTGCAGGTAATGATCAGTACAGCAGTCCCACTTGGCTCACCAAATTTTGTTCTTCTAGGTTAAACCGTTCCTTTGCAGTAACCGTTTTCATGTTTAGGATTCACACTGTTTTCTCCTATATGGATACTTGTATTTGGAACTCTAAATCAAACACGGTTTGTGCTAGCTCTATAAAACTTGGCTAAATAATGTAGTTCCAAGGTCTATGGCTATGGTTTGTTTCCTATGGAAGTAGCCCCAAACAGAGACTGACGAGAATCACTTTCATTGAAAGGGTTGCCAAGCTTCCAAAAAACTATGAGTTTCCTGAAATCTCAGCAAACATTTTTTCACCCAATGTTGATGATACCTCCATTTCATGATCACTACACCAATCCCACTTGGCTCACCAAAATTTCGTTCTTGTAGGTTAAACCGTTCCTTTGCAGTAAATGTTTTCATATTTAGGTTTCACTCTGTTTTCTCCTATATGGATACATGTAGTTGGAACTCTAAATCAAACACGGTTTGTGCTAGCTCTTGAAACTTGGCACAATAATGTAGTTCCAAGTTCTATGGCTATGGTTTGTGTCCTATGGAAGTAGCCCCAAGCAGAGACTGACGAGAATCACTTTCATTGAAAGGGGTTGCCAAGCTTCCAAAAAACTACGAGTTTCCTGAAATCTCAGCAAACATTTTTTCACCCAATCTTTATGATACCTGCAGGTAATGATCAGTACACCAGTCCCACTTGGCTCACCAAATTTCGTTCTTCTAGGTTAAACCGTTCCTTTGCAGTAATCGTTTTCATGTTGAGGTTTCACTCTGTTTTCTCCTATATGGATACATGTAGTTGGTACTCTAAATCAAACACGGTTTGTGCTAGCTCTTTGAAACTTGGCACAATAATGTAGTTCCAAGTTCTATGGCTATGGTTTGTGTCCTATGGAAGTAGCCCCAAGCAGAGACTGACGAGAATCACTTTCATTGGAAGGGGTTGCCAAGCTACCACAAAACTACGAGTTTCCTGAAATTTCAGCAAACATTTTTTCACCCAATCTTGATGATACCTGCAGGCAATGATCAGTACACCAGTCCCACTTGGCTCACCAAATTTCGTTCTTCTAGGTTAAACCGTTCCTTTGCAGTAACCGTTTTCATGTTTAGGTTTCACTCTGTTTTCTCCTATATGGATACATGTAGTTGGAACTCTAAATCAAACACGGTTTGTGCTAGCTCTTTGAAACTTGGCACAATAATGTAGTTCCAAGTTCTATGGCTATGGTTTGTGTCCTATGGAAGTAGCCCCAAGCAGAGACTGACGAGAATCACTTTCATTGAAAGGGGTTGCCAAGCTTCGAAAAAACTACGAGTTTCCTGAAATCTCAGCAAACATTTTTTCACCCAATCTTGATGATACTTCCATTTAATGATCAGTACACCAATCCCACTAGGCTCACCAAATTTCGTTCTTCTAGGTTAAACCGTTCCTTTGCAGTAACCGTTTTCATGTTTAGGTTTCACTCTGTTTTCTCCTATATGGATACATGTAGTTGGAACTCTAAATCAAACACGGTTTCTGCTAGCTCTTTGAAACTTGGCACAATAATGTAGTTCCAAGTTCTATGGCTATGGTCTTTGTCCTATGGATGTAGCCCCAAGCAGAAACTGACGAGTATCACTTTCATTGAAAGGGGTTGACAAGCTTCCAAAAAACTACGAGTTTCCTGAATTCTCAGCAAACATTTTTTCACCCAATCTTGATGATACTTGCAGGTAATGATCAGTACAGCAGTCCCACTTGGCTCACCAAATTTTGTTCTTCTAGGTTAAACCGTTCCTTTGCAGTAACCGTTTTCATGTTTAGGATTCACACTGTTTTCTCCTATATGGATACTTGTATTTGGAACTCTAAATCAAACACGGTTTGTGCTAGCTCTATAAAACTTGGCTAAATAATGTAGTTCCAAGGTCTATGGCTATGGTTTGTTTCCTATGGAAGTAGCCCCAAACAGAGACTGACGAGAATCACTTTCATTGAAAGGGTTGCCAAGCTTCCAAAAAACTATGAGTTTCCTGAAATCTCAGCAAACATTTTTTCACCCAATGTTGATGATACCTCCATTTCATGATCACTACACCAATCCCACTTGGCTCACCAAAATTTCGTTCTTGTAGGTTAAACCGTTCCTTTGCAGTAAATGTTTTCATATTTAGGTTTCACTCTGTTTTCTCCTATATGGATACATGTAGTTGGAACTCTAAATCAAACACGGTTTGTGCTAGCTCTTTGAAACTTGGCACAATAATGTAGTTCCAAGTTCTATGGCTATGGTTTGTGTCCTATGGAAATAGCCCCAAGCAGAGACTGACGAGAATCACTTTCATTGGAAGGAGTTGCCAAGCTACCACAAAACTATGAGTTTCCTGAAATCTCAGCAAACATTTTTTCACCCAATCTTGATGACACTTGCAGGCAATGATCAGTACACCAGTCCCACTTGGTTCACCAAATTTCGTTCTTCCAGGTTAAACCGTCCCTTTGCAGTAACCGTTTTCATGTTTAGGTTTCACTCTGTTTTCTCCTATATGGATACATGTAGTTGGAACTCTAAATCAAACACGGTTTTTGCTAGCTCTTTGAAACTTGACACAATAATGTAGTTCCAAGTTCTATGGCTATGGTTTTTGTCCTATGGAAGTAGCCCCAAGCAGAGACTGACGAGAATCACTTTCATTGAAAGGGGTTGCCAAGCTTCCAAAAAACTACGAGTTTCCTGAAATCTCAGCAAACATTTTTTCACCCAATCTTGATGATACTTGCAGGTAATGATCAGTACACCAGTCCCACTTGGCTCACCAAATTTCGTTCTTCTAGGTTAAACCGTTCCTTTGCAGTAACCGTTTTCATGTTTAGGTTTCACTCTGTTTTCTCCTATATAGATACATGTAGTTGGAACTCTAAATCAAACACGGTTTGTGCTAGCTCTTTGAAACTTGGCACAATAATGTCACAATAATGTAGTTCCAAGTTCTATGGCTATGGTTTGTGTCCTATGGAAGTAGCCCCAAGCAGAGACTGACGAGAATCACTTTCATTGAAAGGGGTTGCCAAGCTTCCAAAAAACTACGAGTTTCCTGAATTCTCATCAAACATTTTTTCACCCAATTTGATGATACTTCCATTTAATGATCAGTACACCAATCCCACTAAGCTCACCAAATTTCGTTCTTCTAGGTTAAACCGTTCCTTTGCAGTAAATGTTTTCATATTTAGGTTTCACTCTGTTTTCTCCTATATAGATAAATATATTTGGAACTCTAAATCAAACACGGTATGTGCTAGCTCTTTGAAACTTGGCACAATATTGTAGTTCCAAGTTCTATGGCTATGGTTTGTGTACTATGGAAGTAGCAACAAGCAGAGACTGACGAGAATCACTTTCATTGAAAGGGGTTGCCAAGCTTCCAAAAAACTACGAGTTTCCTGAAATCTCAGCAAACATTTTTTCACCCAATCTTGATGATACTTCCATTTAATGATCAGTACACCAATCCCACTAGGCTCACCAAATTTCGTTCTTCTAGGTTAAACCGTTCCTTTGCAGTAACCGTTTTCATGTTTAGGTTTCACTCTGTTTTCTCCTATATGGATACATGTAGTTGGAACTCTAAATCAAACACGGTTTCTGCTAGCTCTTTGAAACTTGGCACAATAATGTAGTTCCAAGTTCTATGGCTATGGTTTTTTGTCCTATGGAAGTAGCCCCAAGCAGAGATTGACGAGAATCACTTTCATTGAAAGGGGTTGCCAGGCTTCCAAAAAACTACGAGTTTCCTGAAATCTCAGCAAACATTTTTTCACCCAATCTTGATGATACTTGCAGGTAATGATCAGTACACCAGTCCCACTTGGCTCACCAAATTTCGTTCTTCTAGGTTAAACCGTTCCTTTGCAGTAACCGTTTTCATGTTTAGGTTTCACTCTGTTTTCTCCTATATGGATACATGTAGTTGGAACTCTAAATCAAACACGGTTTGTGCTAGTTCTTTGAAACTTGGCATTATAGTGTAGTTCCAAGTTCTATGGTTATGGTTTGTGTCCTATGGAAGTAGCCCCAAGCAGAGACTGATGAGAATCACTTTCATTGAAAGGGGTTGCCAAGCTTCCAAAAAACTACGAGTTTCCTGAAATCTCAGCAAACATTTTTTCACCCAATCTTGATGATACTTGCAGGTAATGATCAGTACACCAGTCCCACTTGGCTGAAGAAATTTCGTTCTTCTAGGTTAAACCGTTCCTTTGCAGTAACCGTTTTAATGTTTAGGTTTCACTCTGTTTTCTCCTATATGGATACATGTAGTTGGAACTCTAAATCAAACACGGTTTGTGCTAGCTCTTTGAAACTTGGCACAATAATGTATATCCAAGTTCTATGGCTATGGTTTGTGTCCTATGGAAGTAGCCCCAAGCAGAGACTGACGAGAATCACTTTCATTGAAAGGGGTTGCCAAGCTTCCAAAAAACTACGAGTTTCCTGAGATCTCAGCAAACATTTTTTCACCCAATTTGATGATACTTCCATTTAATGATCAGTACACCAATCCCACTAGGCTCACCAAATTTCGTTCTTCTAGGTTAAACCGTTCCTTTGCATTAACCGTTTCAATGTTTAGGTTTCACTCTCTTTTCTCCTATAGGATACATGTAGTTGGAACTCTAAATCAAACACGGTTTGTGCTAGCTCTTTGAAACTTGGCATTATAATGTAGTTCCAAGTTCTATGGTTATGGTTTGTGTCCTATCGAAGTATCCCCAAGCAGAGACTGACGAGAATCACTTTCATTGAAAGGGGTTGCCAAGCTTCCAAAAAACTACGAGTTTCCTGAAATCTCAGCAAACATTTTTTCACCCAATCTTGATGATACTTGAAGGTAATGATCAGTCCACCAGTCCCACTTGGCTCTCCAAATTTCGTTCTTCTAGGTTAAACCGTTCCTTTGCAGTAAGCGTTTTCATGTTTAGGTTTCACTCTGTTTTCTCCTATATGGATATATGTATTTGGAACTCGAAATCAAACACGGTTTCTGGTAGCTCTTTGAAACTTGGCACAATAATGTAGTTCCAAGTTCTATAGCTATGGTTTGTGTCCTATGGAAGTAGCCCCAAGCAGAGACTGACGAGAATCACTTTCATTGAAAGGGGTTGCCAAGTTTCCAAAAAACTACGAGTTTCCTGAAATCTCAGCAAACATTTTTTCACCCAATCTTGATGATACTTCCATTTAATGATCAGTACACCAATCCGACTAGGCTCACCAAATTTCGTTCTTCTAGGTTAAACCGTTCCTTTGCAGTAACCGTTTTCATGTTTAGTTTTCACTCTGTTTTATCCTATATGGATACATGTAGTTGGAACTCTAAATCAAACACGGTTTGTGCTAGCTCTTTGAAATTGAAATAATAATGTAGTTCCAAGTTCTATGGCTATGGTTTGTGTCCTATGGATGTAGCCCCAAGCTGAGACTGACAAGAATCACTTTCATTGAAAGGGGTTGACAAGCTTCCAAAAAACTACGAGTTTCCTGAAATCTCAGCAAACATTTTTTCACCCAATCTTGATGATACTTGCAGGTAATGATCAGTACACCAGTCCCACTTGGTTGACCAAATTTCGTTCTTCTAGGTTAAACCGATCCTTTGCAGTAACCGTTTTCATGTTTAGGTTTCACTCTGTTTTCTCCTATATGGATACATGTAGTTGGAACTCTAAATCAAACACGGTTTGTGCTAGCTTTTTGAAACTTGGCACAATAATATAGTTCCAAGTTCTATGGCTATGGTCTTTGTCCTATGGATGTAGCCCCAAGCAGAAACTGACGAGTATCACTTTCATTGAAAGGGGTTGCCAAGCTTCCAAAAAACTACGAGTTTCCTGAATTCTCAGCAAACATTTTTTCACCCAATCTTGATGATACTTGCAGGTAATGATCAGTACAGCAGTCCCACTTGGCTCACCAAATTTTGTTCTTCTAGGTTAAACCGTTCCTTTGCAGTAACCGTTTTCATGTTTAGGATTCACACTGTTTTCTCCTATATGGATACTCGTATTTGGAACTCTAAATCAAACACGGTTTGTGCTAGCTCTATGAAACTTGGCTAAATAATGTAGTTCCAAGGTCTATGGCTATGGTGTGTTTCCTATGGAAGTAGCCCCAAACAGAGACTGACGAGAATCACTTTCATTGAAAGGGTTGCCAAGCTTCCAAAAAACTATGAGTTTCCTGAAATCTCAGCAAACATTTTTTCACCCAATGTTGATGATACCTCCATTTAATGATCACTACACCAATCCCACTTGGCTCACCAAAATTTCGTTCTTCTAGGTTAAACCGTTCCTTTGCAGTAAATGTTTTCATATTTAGGTTTCACTCTGTTTTCTCCTATATGGATACATGTAGTTGGAACTCTATATCAAACACGGTTTGTGCTAGCTCTTTGAAACTTGGCACAATAATGTAGTTCCAAGTTCTATGGCTATGGTTTGTGTCCTATGGAAGTAGCCCCAAGCAGAGACTGACGAGAATCACTTTTATTGGAAGGAGTTGCCAAGCTACCACAAAACTATGAGTTTCCTGAAATCTCAGCAAACATTTTTTCACCCAATCTTGATGATACTTGCAGGCAATGATCAGTACACCAGTCCCACTTGGTTCACCAAATTTCGTTCTTCCAGGTTAAACCGTCCCTTTGCAGTAACCGTTTTCATGTTTAGGTTTCACTCTGTTTTCTCCTATATGGATACATGTAGTTGGAACTCTAAATCAAACACGGTTTTTGCTAGCTCTTTGAAACTTGACACAATAATGTAGTTCCAAGTTCTATGGCTATGTTTTTTGTCCTATGGAAGTAGCCCGAAGCAGAGACTGACGAGAATCACTTTCATTGAAAGGGGTTGCCAAGCTTCCAAAAAACTACGAGTTTCCTGAAATCTCAGCAAACATTTTTTCACCCAATCTTGATGATACTTGCAGGTAATGATCAGTACACCAGTCCCACTTGGCTCACCAAATTTCGTTCTTCTAGGTTAAACCGTTCCTTTGCAGTAACCGTTTTCATGTTTAGGTTTCACTCTGTTTTCTCCTATATGGATACATGTAGTTGGAACTCTAAATCAAACACGGTTTGTGCTAGCTCTTTGAAACTTGGCACAATAATGTCACAATAATGTAGTTCCAAGTTCTATGGCTATGGTTTGTGTCCTATGGAAGTAGCCCCAAGCAGAGACTGACGAGAATCACTTTCATTGAAAGGGGTTGAAAAGCTTCCAAAAAACTACGAGTTTCCTGAATTCTCATCAAACATTTTTTCACCCAATTTGATGATACTTCCATTTAATGATCAGTACACCAATCCCACTAAGCTCACCAAATTTCGTTCTTCTAGGTTGAACCGTTCCTTTGCAGTAACCGTTTTCATGTTTAGGTTTCACTCTGTTTTCTCCTATATGGATACATGTAGTTGGAACTCTAAATCAAACACGGTTTGTGCTAGTTCTTTGAAACTTGGCATTATAATGTAGTTCCAAGTTCTATGGTTATGGTTTGTGTCCTATGGAAGTAGCCCCAAGCAGAGACTGATGAGAATCACTTTCATTGAAAGGGGTTGCCAAGCTTCCAAAAAACTACGAGTTTCCTGAAATCTCAGCAAACATTTTTTCACCCAATCTTGATGATACTTGCAGGTAATGATCAGTACACCAGTCCCAATTGGCTGACCAAGTTTCGTTCTTCTAGGTTAAACCGTTCCTTTGCAGTAACCGTTTCATATTTAGGATTCACTCTGTTTTCTCCTATATGGATACATGTAGTTGGAACTCTAAATCAAACACGGTTTGTGCTAGCTCTTTGAAACTTGGCACAATAATGTAGTTCCAAGTTCTATGGCTATGGTTTGTGTCCTATGGAAGTAGCCCCAAGTAGAGACTGACGAGAATCACTTTCATTGAAAGGGGTTGCCAAGCTTCCAAAAATCTACGAGTTTCCTGAAATCTAAGCAAACATTTTTTCACCCAATCTTGATGATACTTGCAGGTAATGATCAGTACACCAGTCCCACTTGGCTGACCAAATTTCGTTCTTCTAGGTTAAACCGTTCCTTTGCAGTAACCGTTTTAATGTTTAGGTTTCACTCTGTTTTCTCCTATATGGATACATGTAGTTGGAACTCTAAATCAAACACGGTTTGTGCTAGCTCTTTGAAACTTGGCACAATAATGTAGTTCCAAGTTCTATGGCTATGGTTTGTGTCCTATGGACGTAGCCCCAAGCAGAGACTGACGAGAATCACTTTCATTGAAAGGGGTTGCCAAGCTTCCACAAAACTACGAGTTTCCTGAGATCTCAGCAAACATTTTTTCACCCAATTTGATGATACTTCCATTTAATGATCAGTACACCAATCCCACTAGGCTCACCAAATTTCTTTCTTCTAGGTTAAACCGTTCCTTTGCATTAACTGTTTCAATGTTTAGGTTTCACTCTCTTTTCGCCTATACGATACATGTAGTTGGAACTCTAAATCAAACACGGTTTGTGCTAGCTCTTTGAAACTTGGCATTATAATGTAGTTCCAAGTTCTATGGTTATGGTTTGTGTCCTATGGAAGTATCCCCAAGCAGAGACTGACGAGAATCACTTTCATTGAAAGGGGTTGCCAAGCTTCCAAAAAACTACGAGTTTCCTGAAATCTCAGCAATCATTTTTTCACCCAATCTTGATGATACTTGAAGGTAATGATCAGTCCACCAGTCCCACTTGGCTCTCCAAATTTCGTTCTTCTAGGTTAAACCGTTCCTTTGCAGTAAGCGTTTTCATGTTTAGGTTTCACTCTGTTTTCTCCTATATGGATACATGTATTTGGAACTCGAAATCAAACACGGTTTCTGGTAGCTCTTTGAAACTTGGCACAATAATGTAGTTCCAAGTTCTATAGCTATGGTTTGTGTCCTATGGAAGTAGCCCCAAGCAGAGACTGACGAGTATCACTTTCATTGAAAGGGGTTGCCAAGCTACCACAAAACTACGAGTTTCCTGAAATCTCAGCAAACATTTTTTCACCCAATCTTGATGATACTTCCATTTAATGATCAGTACACCAATCCGACTAGGCTCACCAAATTTCGTTCTTCTAGGTTAAACCGTTCCTTTGCAGTAACCGTTTTCATGTTTAGTTTTCACTCTGTTTTATCCTATATGGATACATGTAGTTGGAACTCTAAATCAAACACGGTTTGTGCTAGCTCTTTGAAATTGAAATAATAATGTAGTTCCAAGTTCTATGGCTATGGTTTGTGTCCTATGGATGTAGCACCAAGCTGAGACTGACAAGAATCACTTTCATTGAAAGGGGTTGACAAGCTTCCAAGAAACTACGAGTTTCCTGAAATCTCAGCAAACATTTTTTCACCCAATCTTGATGATACTTGCAGGTAATGATCAGTACACCAGTCCCACTTGGTTGACCAAATTTCGTTCTTCTAAGTTAAACCGATCCTTTGCAGTAACCGTTTTCATGTTTAGGTTTCACTCTGTTTTCTCCTATATAGATTCATGTATTTGGAACTCTATATCAAACACGGTTTGTGCTAGCTCTTTGAAACTTGGCACAATAATGTATATCCAAGTTCTATGGCTATGGTTTGTGTCCTATGGAAGTAGCCCCAAGCAGAGACTGACGAGAATCACTTTCATTGAAAGGGGTTGCCAAGCTTCCAAAAAACTACGAGTTTCCTGAAATCTCAGCAAACATTTTTTTTTACCCAATCTTGATGATACTTGCAGGTAATGATCAGTACACCAGTCCCACTTGGCTCACTAAATTTCGTTCTGCTAGGTTAAACCGTTTCTTTGCAGTAACCATTTTCATGTTTAGGTTTCACTCTGTTTTCTCCTATATGGATACATGTAGTTGGAACTCTAAATCAAACACGGTTTTGTGCTAGCTCTTTGAAACTTGGCACAAAAATGTAGTTCCAAGTTCTATGGCTATGGTTTGTGTCCTATGGAAGTAGCCCCAAGCAGAGACTGACGAGAATCACTTTCATTGAAAGGGGTTGCCAAGCTTCCAAAAAACTACGAGTTTCCTGAATTCTCATCAAACATTTTTTCACCCAATTTGATGATACTTCCATTTAATGATCAGTACACCAATCCCACTAAGCTCACCAAATTTCGTTCTTCTAGGTTAAACCGTTCCTTTGCAGTAACCGTTTTCATGTTTAGGTTTCACTCTGTTTTCTCCTATATGGATACATGTAGTTGGAACTCTAAATCAAACACGGCTTGTGCTAGTTCTTTGAAACTTGTCATTATAATGTAGTTCCAAGTTCTATGGTTTTGGTTTGTGTCCTACGGAAGTAGCCCCAAGCAGAGACTGATGAGAATCACTTTCATTGAAAGGGGTTGCCAAGCTTCCAAAAAACTACGAGTTTCCTGAAATCTCAGCAAACATTTTTTCACCCAATCTTGATGATACTTGCAGGTAATGATCAGTACACCAGTCCCAAATGGCTGACCAAGTTTCGTTCTTCTAGGTTAAACCGTTCCTTTGCAGTAACCGTTTTCATATTTAGGATTCACTCTGTTTTCTCCTATATGGATACATGTAGTTGGAACTCTAAATCAAACACGGTTTGTGCTAGCTCTTTGAAACTTGGCACAATAATGTAGTTCCAAGTTCTATGGCTATGGTTTGTGTCCTATGGAAGTAGCCCCAAGTAGAGACTGACGAGAATCACTTTCATTGAAAGGGGTTGCCAAGCTTCCAAAAATCTATGAGTTTCCTGAAATCTCAGCAAACATTTTTTCACCCAATCTTGATGATACCTTCAGGTAATGATCAGTTCACCAGTCCAACTTTGCTGACCAAATTTCGTTCTTCTAGGTTAAATCATTCCTTTGCAGTAACCGTTTTAATGTTTAGGTTTCACTCTCTTTTCTCCTATAGGGATACATGTAGTTGGAACTCTAAATCAAACACGGTTTTTGCTAGCTCTTTGAAACTTGGCATTATAATGTAGTTCCAAGTTCTATGGTTATGGTTTGTGTCCTATGGAAGTAGCCCCAAGCAGAGACTGACGAGAATCACTTTCATTGAAAAGGGTTGCCAAGCTTCCAAAAAACTACGAGTTTCCTGAAATCTCAGCAATCATTTTTTCACCCAATCTTGATGATACTTGAAGGTAATGATCAGTCCACCAGTCCCACTTGGCTCTCCAAATTTCGTTCTTCTAGGTTAAACCGTTCCTTTGCAGTAAGCGTTTTCATGTTTAGGTTTCACTCTGTTTTCTCCTATATGGATACATGTATTTGGAACTCGAAATCAAACACGGTTTCTGCTAGCTCTTTGAAACTTGGCACAATAATGTAGTTCCAAGTTCTATGGCTATGGTTTGTGTCCTATGGAAGTAGCCCCAAGCAGAGACTGGGAGAATCACTTTCATTGAGAGGGGTTGCCAACCTTCCAAAAAAACTACGAGTTTCCTGAAATCTCAGCAAACATTTTTTCACCCAATCTTGATGATACTTGCAGGTAATGATCAGTACACCAGTCCCACTTGGTTGACCAAATTTCGTTCTTCTAGGTTAAACCGATCCTTTGCAGTAACCGTTTTCATGTTTAGGTTTCACTCTGTTTTCTCCTATATAGATTCAAGTATTTGGAACTCTAAATCAAACACGGTTTGTGCTAGCTCTTTGAAACTTGGCACAATAATGTAGTTCCAAGTTCTATGGCTATGGTTTGTGTCCTATGGAAGTAGCCCCAAGCAGAGACTGACGAGAATCACTTTCATTGAATGGGTTGCCACGCTTCCAAAAAACTACGAGTTTCCTGAAATCTCAGCAAACATTTTTTTCACCCAATCTTGATGATACTTCCATTTAATGATCAGTACACCAATCCCACTAGGCTCAACAAATTTCGTTCTTCTAGGTTAAACCGTTCCTTTGCAGTAACCGTTTTCATGTTTAGGTTTCACTCTGTTTTCTCCTATATGGATACATGTAGTTGGAACTCTAAATCCAACACGGTTTGTGCTAGCTCTTTGATACTTGGCACAATAATGTAGTTCCAAGTTCTATGCCTATGGTTTGTGTCCTATGGAAGTAGCCCCAAGCAGAGATTGACGAGAATCATTTTCATTGAAAGGGGTTGCCAAGCTTCCAAAAACTACGAGTTTCCGGAAATCTCAGTAAACATTTTTTCACCCAATCTTGATGATACTTGCAGGTAATGATCAGTACAGC
>NW_027552981.1:0-49821 GCF_045843805.1 Urocitellus parryii
ATTGAAAGGGGTTGCCACGCTTCCAAAAAACTACGAGTTTCCTGAAATCTCAGCAAACATTTTTTCACCAATTTGATGATACTTGCAGGTAATGATCAGTACACCAATCCCACTTGGCTCACCAAATTTCGTTCTTCTAGGTTAAACCGTTCCTTTGCAGTAACCGTTGTCATGTTTAGGTTTCACTCTGTTTTCTCCAATATGGATACATGTAGTTGGAACTCTAAATCAAACACGGTTTGTGCTAGGTCTTTGAAACTTGGCAAATAATGTAGTTCCAAGTTCTTTCGCTATGGTTTGTGTCCTATTGAAGTAGCCCCAAGCAGAGACTGACGAGAATCACTTTCATTGAAAGGGGTTGCCAAGCTTCCAAAAAACTACGAGTTTCCTGAAATCTCAGCAAACATTTTTTCACCCAATCTTTATGATACTTGCAGGTAATGATCAGTACACCAATCCCACTTGGCTCACCAAATTTCATTCTTCTAGGTTAAACCGTTACTTTGCAGTAACCGTTTTCATGTTTAGGTTTCACTCTGTTTTCTCCTATATGGATACATGTGGTTGGAACTCTAAATCAAACACGGTTTGTGCTACCTCTTTGAAACTTGGCAGAATAATGTAGTTCCAAGTTCTATCGATATGGTTTGTCTTCTATTGAAGTAGCCCCATGCAGAGACTGACGAGAATCACTTTCATTGAAAGGGGTTGCCAAGCTTCCAAAAAACTACGAGGTTTCCTGAAATCTCAGCAAACATTATTGGACCCAGTCGTGATGATACTGGCAGGTAATGATCAGTACACCAGTTCCACGTGGCTCACCAAATTTCGATCTTCTAGTTTAAACCGTTCATTTGCAGTAACCATTTTCATGTTTAGGTTTCACTCTGTTTTCTCCTATATGGATACATGTAGTTGGAACTCTAAATCAAACACGGTTTGTGCTAGCTCTTTGAAACTTGGCACAATAATGTAGTTCCAAGTTCTATCGCTATCGTTTGTGTCCTATTGAAGTAGCCCCAAGCAGAGACTGAAGAGAATCACTTTCATTGAAAGGGGTTGCCACGCTTCCAAAAAACTACGAGTTTCCTGAAAATTCAGCAAACATTTTTGCACCCAATCCTGATGATACTTGCAGGTAATGATCAGTACACCAATCCCACTTGGCTCACCAAATTTCGTTCTTCTAGGTTAAACCGTTCCTTTGCAGTAACCGTTTTCATGTTTAGGTTTCACTCTGTTTTCTCCAATATGGATACATGTAGTTGGAACTCTAAATCAAACACGGTTTGTGCTAGCTCTTTGAAACTTGGCACAATAATGTAGTTCCAAGTTCTATCGCTATGGTTTGTGTCCTATTGAAGTAGCCCCAAGCAGAGACTGACGAGAATCACTTTCATTGAAAGGGGTTGCCAAGCTTCCAAAAAACTACGAGTTTCCTGAAATCTCAGCAAACATTTTTTCACCCAATCTTGATGATACTTGCAGGTAATGATCAGTACACCAATCCCACTTGGCTCACCGAATTTCATTCATCTAGGTTAAACCGTTACTTTGCAGTAACCGTTTTCATGTTTAGGTTTCACTCTGTTTTCTCCTATATGGATACATGTAGTTGAAACTCTAAATCAAACACGGTTTGTGCTAGCTCTTTGAAACTTGGCAGAATAATGTAGTTCCAAGTTCTATCGATATGGTTTTTGTCCTATTGAAGTAGCCCCAAGCAGAGACTGACGAGAATCACTTTCATTGAAAGGGGTTGCCAAGCTTCCAAAAAACTACGAGTTTCCTGAAATCTCAGCAAACATTATTGGACCCAATCGTGATGATACTGGCAGGTATTGATCAGTACACCAGTCCCACGTGGCTCACCAAATTTCGTTCTTCTAGTTTGAACCGTTCGTTTGCAGTAACCATTTTCATGTTTAGTTTTCACTCTGTTTTCTCCTATATGGATACATGTAGTTGGAACTCTAAATCAAACACGTTTTGTGCTAGCTCGTTGAAACACTGCACAATAATGTAGTTCCAAGTTCTATCGATATGGTTTGTGTCCTATTGAAGTAGCCCCAAGCAGAGACTGACGAGAATCACTTTCATTGAAAGGGGTTGCCACGCTTCCAAAAAACTACGAGTTTCCTGAAATCTCAGCAAACATTATTGGACCCAATCGTGATGATACTGGCAGGTAATGATCAGTACACCAGTCCCACGTGGCTCACCAAATTTCGTTCTTCTAGTTTGAACCGTTCGTTTGCAGTAACCATTTTCAAGTTTAGGTTTCACTCTGTTTTCTCCTATATGGATACATGTAGTTGGAACTCTAAATCAAACACGGTTTGTGCTAGCTTTTGAAACTTGGCACAATATTGTAGTTCCAAGTTCTATCACTATCGTTTGTGTCCTATTGAAGTAGCCCCAAGCAGAGACTGACAAGAATCATTTTCATTGAAAGGGGTTGCCACGCTTCCAAAAAACTACGAGTTTCCTGAAAATTCAGCAAACATTTTTGCACCCAATCCTGATGATACTTGCAGGTAATGATCAGTACACCAATCCCACTTGGCTCACCAAATTTCGTTCTTCTAGGGTAAACCGTTCCTTTGCAGTAACCGTTTTCATGTTTAGGTTTCACTCTGTTTTCTCCTATATGGATACATGTAGTTGGAACTCTAAATCAAACACGGTTTGTGCTAGCTCTTTGAAACATGGCACAATAATGTAGTTCCAAGTTCTATCACTATGGTTTGTGTCCTATTGAAGTAGCCCCAAGCAGAGACTGACGAGAATCACTTTCATTGAAAGGGGTTGCCAAGCTTCCAAAAAACTACGAGTTTCCTGAAATCTTAGCAAACATTTTTTCATCCAATCTTGATGATACTTGCCGGTAATGATCACTACACCAATCCCACTTGGCTCACCAAATTTCGTTCTTCTAGGTTAAACCGTTCCTTTGCAATAACCGTTTTCATGTTTAGGTTTCACTCTGCTTTCTCCTATATGGATACATGTAGTTGGAACTCTAAGTCAAACACGATATGTGCTACCTTTTTGAAACGTGGCACAATAATGTAGTTCCAAGTTCTATCGCTATGTTTTGTGTCCTATTGAAGTAGCCCCAAGCAGAGACTGTCGAGAATCACTTTCATTGAAAGGGGCTGCCAAGCTTACAAAAAACTACGAGTTTACTGAAATCTCAGCAAACATTTTTTCACCCTATCTTGATGATACTTGCAGGTAATGATCAGTACTCCAATCCCACTTGGGCTCACCAAATTTCGTTCTTCTAGGTTAAACCGTTCCTTTGCAGTAACCGTTGTCATGTTTAGGTTTCACTCTGTTTTCGCCTATATGGATACATGTAGTTGGAACTCTAAATCAAACACGGTTTGTGCTAGCTCTTTGAAACTTGGTACAATAATGTAGTTCCAAGTTCTTTCGCTATGGTTTGTGTCCTATTGAAGTAGCCCCAAACAGAGACTGACGAGAATCACTATCATTGAAAGGGGTTGCCAAGCTTCCAAAAAACTACGAGTTTACTGAAATCTCAGCAAACGTTTTTCACCCAATTTGATGATACTTGCAGTTAATGATCAGTACAGCAATCCCACTTGGCTCACCAAATTTCGTTCTTCTAGGTTAAACCGTTCCTTTGCAGTAACCGTTGTAATGTTTAGGTTTCACTCTGTTTTCTCCTATATGGATACATGTAGTTGGAACTCTAAAATCAAACACGGTTTGTGCTAGCTCTTTGAAACTTTTCACAATAATGTAGTTCCAAGTTCTTTCGCTATGGTTTGTGTCCTATTGAAGTAGCCCCAAGCAGAGACTGAAGAGAATCACTTTCATTGAAAGGGGTTGCCAAGCTTCCAAAAAACTACGAGTTTCCTGAAATCTCAGCAAACATTATTGGACCCAATCGTGATGATACTGGCAGGTAATGATCAGTACACCAGTCCCACGTGTTTCACCAAATTTCGTTCTTCTATTTTGAACCGTTCGTTTGCAGTAACCATTTTCATGTTTAGGTTTCACTCTGTTTTCTCCTATATGGATACATGTAGTTGGAACTCTAAATCAAACACGGTTTGTGCTAGCTCTTTGAAACTTGGCACAATAATGTAGTTCCAAGTTCTATCTCTATCGTTTGTGTCCTATTGAAGTAGCCCCAAGCAGAGACTGACGAGAATCATTTTCATTGAAAGGGGTTGCCACACTTCCAAAAAACTACGAGTTTCCTGAAAATTCAGCAAACATTTTTGCACCCAATCCTGATGATACTTGCAGGTAATGATCAGTACACCAATCCCACTTGGCTCACCAAATTTCGTTCTTCTAGGGTAAAACCGTTCCTTTGCAGTAACCGTTTTCATGTTTAGGTTTCACTCTGTTTTCTCCTATATGGATACATGTAGTTGGAACTCTAAATCAAACACGGTTTGTGCTAGCTCTTTGAAACTTGGCACAATAATGTAGTTCAAAGTTCTATCGCTATGGTTTGTTTCCTATGGAAGTAGCCCCAAGCAGAGACTGACGAGAATCACTTCATTGAAAGGGATTACCAAGCTTCCAAAAACCTACGAGTTTCCTGAAATCTCAGCAAACATTTTTTCACCCAATATTGATGATACTTGCAGGTAATGATCAGTACACCAATCCCACTTGGCTCACCAAATTTCGTTGTTCTAGGTTAAACCGTTCCTTTGCAGTAACCGTTTTCATGTTTAGGTTTCACTCTGTTTTCTCCTATATGGATACATGTAGTTGGAACTCTAAATCAAACACGGTTTGTGCTACCTCTTTGAAACTTGGCACAATAATGTAGTTCCAAGTTCTATCGCTATGGTTTGTGTCCTATTGAAGTAGCCCCAAGCAGAGACTGACGAGAATCACTTTCATTGAAAGGGGTTGCCAAGCTTCCAAAAAACTACGAGTTTCCTGAAATCTCAGCAAACATTTTTTCATCCAATCTTGATGATACTTGCCGGTAATGATCACTACACCAATCCCACTTGGCTCACCACATTTCGTTCTTCTAGGTTAAACCGTTCCTTTGCAGTAACCGTTTTCAGGTTTAGGTTTCACTCTGCTTTCTCCTATATGGATACATGTAGTTGGAACTCTAAATCAAACACGATTTGTGCTAGCCTTTTGAAACTTCGCACAATAATGTAGTTCCAAGTTCTATCGCTATCGTTTGTGTCCTATGGAAGTAGCCCCAAGCAGAGACTGACGAGAATCACTTTGATTGAAAGGGGTTGCCACGCTTACAAAAAACTACGAGTTTCCTGAAATCTCAGCAAACATTTTTTTCACCCAATATTGATGATACTTGCAGGTAATGATCAGTACACCAATCCCACTTGGCTTACCAAATTTCGTTCTTGTAGGTTAAACCGTTCCTTTGCAGTAACCGTTTTCATGTTTAGGTTTCACTCTGTTTTCTCCTATATGGATACATGTAGTTGGAACTCTAAATCAAACACGGTTTGTGCTAGCCCTTTGAAACTTGGCACAATAATGTAGTTCCAAGTTCTATCACTATAGTTTGTGTCCTATTGAAGTAGCCCCAAGCAGAGACTGAAGAGAATCACTTTCATTGAAAGGGGTTGCCAAGCTTCCAAAAAACTACGAGTTTCCTGAAATCTCAGCAATCATTATTGGACCCAATCGTGATGATACTGGCAGGTAATGATCAGTACACCAGTTCCACGTGGCTCACCAAATTTCGTTCTTCTAGTTTGAACCGTTCGTTTGCAGTAACCATTTTCATGTTTAGGTTTCACTCTGTTTTCTCCAATATGGATACATGTAGTTGGAACTCTAAATCAAACACGGTTTGTGCTAGCTCTTTGAAACTTGGCACAATAATGTAGTTCCAAGTTCTATCGCTATCGTTTGTGTCCTATTGAAGTAGCCCCAAGCAGAGACTGACGAGAATCATTTTCATTGATAGGGGTTGCCACGCTTCCAAAAAACTACGAGTTTCCTGAAAATTCAGCAAACATTTTTTGAACCCAATCCTGATGATACTTGCAGGTAATGATCAGTACACCAATCCCACTTGGCTCTCCAAATTTCGTTCTTCTAGGGTAAACCGTTCCTTTGCAGTAACCGTTTTCATGTTTAGGTTTCACTCTGTTTTCTCCTATATGGATACATGTAGTTGGAACTCTAAATCAAACACGGTTTGTGCTAGCTCTTTGAAACTTGGCACAATAATGTAGTTCAAAGTTCTATCGCTATGGTTTGTTTCCTATGGAAGTAGCCCCAAGCAGAGACTGACGAGAATCACTTCATTGAAAGGGGTTACCAAGCTTCCAAAAACTACGAGTTTCCTGAAATCTCAGCAAACATTTTTCACCCAATATTGATGATACTTGCAGGTAATGATCAGTACACCAATCCCACGTGGCTCACCAAATTTCGTTCTTCTAGGTTAAACCGTTCCTTTGCAGTAACCGTTTTCATCTTTAGGTTTCACTCTGTTTTCTCCTATATGGATGCATGTATTTGGAACTCTAAATCAAACACGGTTTGTGCTAGCTCTTTGAAACTTGGCACAATAATGTAGTTCCAAGTTCTATCGCTATGGTTTGTGTCCTATTGAAGTAACCCAAGCAGAGACTGACGAGAATCACTTTCATTGAAAGGGGTTGCCAAGCTTCCAAAAAACTACGAGTTACCTGAAATCTCAGCAAACATTTTTTCACCCAATCTTGATGATACTTGCCGGTAATGATCACTACACCAATCCCACTTGGCTCACCAAATTTCGTTCTTCTAGGTTAAACCGTTCCTTTGCAGTAACCGTTTTCAGGTTTAGGTTTCACTCTGCTTTCTCCTATATGGATACATGTAGTTGGAACTCTAAATCAAACACGATTTGTGCTAGCTTTTTTAAACTTGGCACAATAATGTAGTTCCAAGTTCTATCGCTATGGTTTGTGTCCTATTGAAGAAGCCCCATGCAGAGACTGTCGAGAATCACTTTCATTGAAAGGGGCTGCCAAGCTTACAAAAACTACGAGTTTACTGAAATCTCAGCAAACATTTTTTCACCCTATCTTGATGATACTTGCAGGTAATGATCAGTACACCAATCCCACTTGGCTCACCAAATTTCGTTCTTCTAGGTTAAACCGTTCCTTTGCAGTAACCGTTTTCATGTTTAGGTTTCACTCGCTTTTCTCCAATATGGATACATGTAGTTGGAACTCTAAATCAAACATGGTTTGTGCTAGCTCTTTGAAACTTGGTACAATAATGTAGTTCCAAGTTCTTTCGCTATGGTTTGTTTCCTATTGAAGTAGCCCCAAGCAGAGACTGACGAGAATCACTTTCATTGAAAGGGGTTGCCAAGCTTCCAAAAAACTACGAGTTTCCTGAAATCTCAGCAAACATTTTTTCACCAATTTGATGATACTTGCAGGTAATGATCAGTACACCAATCCCACTTGGCTCACCAAATTTCGTTCTTCTAGGTTAAACCGTTCCTTTGCAGTAACCGTTGTCATGTTTAGGTTTCACTCTGTTTTCTCCAATATGGATACATGTAGTTGGAACTCTAAATCAAACACGGTTTGTGCTAGCTCTTTGAAACTTGGCAGAATAATGTAGTTCCAAGTTCTATCGATATGGTTTGTCTTCTATTGAAGTAGCCCCAAGCAGAGACTGACGAGAATCACTTTCATTGAAAGGGGTTGCCAAGCTTCCAAAAAACTACGAGTTTCCTGAAATCTCAGCAAACATTATTGGACCCAATCGTGATGATACTGGCAGGTAATGATCAGTACACCAGTTCCACGTGGCTCACCAAATTTCGTTTTTCTAGTTGAAACCGTTCATTTGCAGTAACCATTTTCATGTTTAGGTTTCACTCTGTTTTCTCCTATATGGATAGTTGTAGTTGGAACTCTAAATCAAACACGGTTTGTGCTAGCTCTTTGAAACTTGGCACAATAATGTAGTTCCAAGTTCTATCGCTATCGTTTGTGTCCTATTGAAGTAGCCCCAAGCAGAGACTGACGAGAATCACTTTAATTGAAAGGGGTTTACAAGCTTCCAAAAAACTACGAGTTTCCTGAAAATTCAGCAAACATTTTTGCACCCAATCCTGATGATACTTGCAGGTAATGATCAGTACACCAATCCCACTTGGCTCACAAAATTTTGTTCTTCTAGGTTAAACCGTTCCTTTGCAGTAACCATTTTCATGTTTAGGTTCACTCTGTTTTCTCCTATATGGATACATGTAGTTGGAACTCTAAATCAAACACGGTTTGTGCTAGCTCTTTGAAACTTGGCACAATAATGTAGTTCCAAGTTCTATCGCTATGGTTTGTGTCCTATTGAAGTAGCCCCAAGCAGAGACTGACGAGAATCACTTTCATTGAAAGGGGTTGCCAAGCTTCCAAAAAACTACGAGTTTCCTGAAATGTCAGCAAACATTTTTTCACCCAATTTGATGATACCTGCAGGTAATGATCAGTACACCAATCCCACTTGGCTCACCAAATTTCGTTCTTCTAGGTTAAACCGTTCTTTTGCAGTAACCGTTGTAATGTTTAGGTTTCACTCTGTTTCTCCTATATGGATACATGTAGTTGGAACTCTAAATCAAACACGGTTTGTGCTAGCTCTTTGAAACTTGGCACAATAATGTAGTTCCAAGTTCTTTCGCTATGGATTGTGTCCTATTGAAGTAGCCCCAAGCAGAGACTGACGAGAATCACTTTCATTGAAAGGGGTTGCCAAGCTTCCGAAAAACTACGAGTTTCCTGAAATCTCAGCAAACATTATTGGACCCAATCGTGATGATACTGGCAGGTAATGATCAGTACACCAGTCCCACGTGTTTCACCAAATTTCGTTCTTCTAGTTTGAACCGTTCGTTTGCAGTAACCTTTTTCATGTTTAGGTTTCACTCTGTTTTCTCCTATATGGATACATGTAGTTGGAACTCTAAATCAAACAGGGTTTGTGCTAGCTCTTTGAAACTTGGCACAATAATGTAGTTCCATGTTCTATCGCTATCGTTTGTGTCCTATTGAAGTAGCCCCAAGCAGAGACTGACGAGAATCATTTTCATTGAAAGGGGTTGCCACACTTCCAAAAAACTACGAGTTTCCTGAAAATTCAGCAAACATTTTTGCACCCAATCCTGATGATACTTGCAGGTAATGATCAGTACACCAATCCCACTTGGCTCACCAAATTTCGTTCTTCTAGGGTAAACCGTTCCTTTGCAGTAACCGTTTTCATGTTTAGGTTTCACTCTGTTTTCTCCTATATGGATACATGTAGTTGGAACTCTAAATCAAACACGGTTTGTGCTAGCTCTTTGAAACTTGCCCCAATAATGTAGTTCCAAGTTCTTTCGCTATGGTTTGTGTCCTATTGAAGTAGCCCCAAGCAGAGACTGACGAGAATCACTTTCATTGAAAGGGGTTGCCAAGCTTCCAAAAAACTACGAGTTTCCTGAAATCTCAGCAAACATTTTTTCACCCAATCTTGATGATACTTGCAGGTAATGATCAGTACACCAATCCCACTTGGCTCACCAAATTTCGTTCTTCTAGGTTAAACCGTTCCTCTGCAGTAACCGTTTTCATGTTTAGGTTTCACTCTGTTTTCTCCTATATGGATACATGTAGTTGGAACTCTAAATCAAACACGATTTGTGCTAGCTTTTTGAAACTTGTCACAATAATGTAGTTCCAAGTTCTATCACTATGGTTTGTGTCCTATTGAAGTAGCCCCAAGCAGAGACTGAAGAGAATCAGTTTCATTGAAAGGGGTTGCCAAGCTTCCAAAAAACTACGAGTTTCCTGAAATCTCAGCAAACATTTTTTCACCCAATCTTGAGGATACTGGCAGGTAATGATCAGTACAGCAATCCCACTTTGCTCACCAAATTTCGTTCTTCTAGGTTAAACCGTTCCTTTGCAGTAACCGTTTTCATGTTTAGGTTTCACTCTGTTTTCTCCAATATGGATACGTGTAGTTGGAACACTAAATCAAACACGGTTTGTGCTAGCTCTTTGAAACTTGGCAGAATAATGTAGTTCCAAGTTCTATCGATATGGTTTGTGTCCTATTGAAGTAGCCCCAAGCAGAGACAGACGAGAATCTCTTTCATTGAAAGGGGTTGCCAAGCTTCCAAAATCTACGAGTTTCCTGAAATCTCAGGAAAAATTTTTGGACCCAATCGTGATGATACTTGCAGGTAATGATCAGTACACCAATCCCACTTGGCTCACCAAATTTCGTTCTTCTAGGTTAAACCGTTCCTTTGCAGTAACCGTTTTCATGTTTAGGTTTCACTCTGTTTTCTGCTATATGGATACATGTAGTTGGAACTCTAAATCAAACACTGTTTGTGCTGGCTCTTTGAAACTTGGCACAATATTGTAGTTCCAAGTTCTTTCGCTATGGTTTGTGTCCTATTGAAGTAGCCCCAAGCAGAGACTGACGAGAATCACTTTCATTGAAAGGGGTTGCCAAGCTTCCAAAAAACTACGAGTTTCCTGAAATCTCAGCAAACATTTTTTCACCCAATCTTGATGATACTGGCAGGTAATGATCAGTACACCAATCCCACTTGGCTCACAAACTTTCGTTCTTCTAGGTTAAACCGTTCCTTTGCAGTAACCGTTTTCATGTTTAGGTTTCACTCTGTTTTCTCCTATATGGATACATGTAGTTGGAGCTCTAAATCAAACACGGTTTGTGCTAGCTCTTTGAAACTTGGCACAATACTGTAGTTCCAAGTTCTATCGCTATGGTTTGTGTCCTATGGAAGTAGCGCCAAGCAGAGACTGAGTAGAATCACTTTATTGAAAGGGGTTGCCAAGCTTCCAAAATCTATGAGTTTCCTGAAATCTCAGGAAACATTTTTTCACCCAAACTTGATGATACTGGCAGGTAATGATCAGTACAACAGTCCCACTTGGCTCACCAAATTTCGTTCTCTAGGTTAAACCATTACTTTGCAGTAACCGTTTTCATGTTTAGGTTTCACTCTGTTTTCTCCAATATGGGTACATGTAGTTGGAACTCTAAATCAAACACGGTTTGTGCTAGCTATTTGAAACTTGGCACAATAATGTTGTTCCAAGTTCTAACGCTATGGTTTGTGTCCTATTGAAGTAGCCCCAAGCAGAGACTGACGAGAATCACTTTCATTGAAAGGGGTTGCCAAGCTTCCAAAAAACTACGAGTTTCCTGAAATCTCAGCAAACATTTTTTCACCCAATCTTGATGATACTTGCAGGTAATGATCAGTACACCATTCCACTTGGCTCACCAAATTTCGTTCTTCTAGGTTAAACCGTTCCTTTGCAGTAACCGTTTTCATGTTTAGGTTTCACTCTGTTTTCTCCTATATGGATACATGTAGTTGGAACTCTAAATCAAACACGATTTGTGCTAGCTTTTTGAAATTTGTCACAATAATGTAGTTCCAAGTTCTATCACTATGGTTTGTGTCCTATTGAAGTAGCCCCAAGCAGAGACTGAAGAGAATCACTTTGATTGAAAGGGGTTGCCAAGCTTCCAAAAAACTACGAGTTTCCTGAAATCTCAGCAAACATTTTTTCACCCAATCTTGATGATACTTGCAGGTAATGATCAGTACACCAATCCAACTTGGCTCACCAAATTTCGTTCTTCTAGGTTAAACCTTTCCTTTGCAGTAACCGTTTTCATGTTTAGGTTTCACTCTGCATTCTGCTATATGGATACATGTAGTTGGAACTGTAAACCAAATACGACTTGTGCTAGTTCTTTGAAACTTGGCACAATAATGTACTTCCAAGTTGTATCAGTATGGTTTGTGTCGAATTGAAGTAGCCCAAAGCAGAGACTAACGAGAATCACTTTCATTGAAAGGGTCTGCCAAGCTTACAAAAAACTACGAGTTTCCTGAAATCTCAGCAAACATTTTTTCACCCAATCTTGATGATACTTGCAGGTAATGATCAGTACACCAATCCCACTTGGCTCACCAAATTTCGTTCTTCTAGGTTAAACCGTTCCTTTGCAGTAACCGTTTTCATGTTTAGGTTTCACTCTGTTTTCTCCTATATGGATACATGTATTTGGGACTCTAAATCAAACACGGTTTGTGCTAGCTTTTTGAAACTTGGCACAATAATGTAGTTCCAAGTTCTATCGCTATGGTTTGTGTCCTATGGAAGTTGCCCCAAGCAGAGACTGACGAGAATCACTTTGATTGAAAGGGGTTGCCACGCTTCCAAAAAACTACGAGTTTCCTGAAAATTCAGCAAACATTTTTTCACCCAATCTTGATGATACTTGCAGGTAATGATCAGTACACCAATCCCACTTGGCTCACCAAATTTCGTTCTTGTAGTTTAAACCGTTCCTTTGCAGTAACCGTTTTCATGTTTAGGTTTCACTCTGTTTTCTCCTATATGGATACATGTAGTTGGAACTCTAAATCAAACACGGTTTGTGCTAGCTCTTTGAAACTTGGCACAATAATGTAGTTCCAAGTTCTATCGCTATGGTTTCTGTCCTATTGAAGTATCCCCAAGCAGAGACTGACGAGAATCACTTTCATTGAAAGGGGTTGCCAAGCTTCCAAAAAACTACGAGTTTCCTGAAAACTCAGCAAACATTTTTTCATCCAATCTTGATGATACTTGCCGGTAATGATCACTACACCAATCCCACTTGGCTCACCAAATTTCGTTCTTCTAGGTTAAACCGTTCCTTTGCAGTAACCGTTTTCATGTTTAGGTTTCACTCTTTTATCTCCTATATGAATACATGTAGTTGGAACTGTAAATCAAACACGGTTTGTGCTAGCTCTTTAAAACTTGGCACAATAATGTAGTTCCAAGTTCTATCGCTATGGTTTGTGTCCTATGGAAGTAGACCCAAGCTGAGACTTAGTAGAATCACTTTATTGAAAGGGGTTGCCAAGCTTCCAAAATCTATGAGTTTCCTGAAATCTCAGGAAACATTTTTTCACCCAATCTTGATGATACTGGCAGGTAATGATCAGTACAACAGTCCCACTTGGCTCACCAAATTTCGTTCTAGGTTAAACCATTACTTTGCAGTAACCGTTTTCATGTTTAGGTTTCACTCTGTTTTCTCCAATATGGGTACATGTAGTTGGAACTCTAAATCAAACATGGTTTGTGCTAGCTTTTTGATACTTGGCAGAATATTGTAGTTCCAAGTTCTATCAATATGGTTTGTGTCCTATGGAAGTAGCCCCAATCAGAGACTGACGAGAATCACTTTCATTGAAAGGGGTTGCCAAGCTTCCAAAAAACTACGAGTTTCCTGAAATCTCAGCAAACATTTTTTCACCCAATCTTGAGTATACTGGCAGGTAATGATCAGTACACCAATCCCACATGGCTCACCAAATTTCGTTCTTGTAGGTTAAACCGTTCCTTTGCAGTAACCGTATTCATGTTTAGGTTTCACTCTGTTTTCTCCAATATGGGTACATGTAGTTGGAACTCTAAATCAAACATGGTTTGTGCTAGCTTTTTGAAACTTGGCAGAATATTGTAGTTCCAAGTTCTATCGATATGGTTTGTGTCCTATGGAAGTAGCCCCAATCAGAGACTGACGAGAATCACTTTCATTGAAAGGGGTTGCCAAGCTTCCAAAAAACTACGAGTTTCCTGAAATCTCAGCAAACATTTTTTCACCCAATATTGATGATACTTGCAGGTTATGATCAGTACACCAATCCCACTTGGCTCACCAAATTTCGTTCTTGTAGGTTAAACCGTTCCTTTGCAGTAACCGTTTTCATGTTTAGGTTTCACTCTTTTATCTCCTATATGAATACATGTAGTTGGAACTGTAAATCAAACACGGTTTGTGCTAGCTCTTTAAAACTTGGCACAATAATGTAGTTCCAAGTTCTATCGCTATGGTTTCTGTCCTATTGAAGTATCCCCAAGCAGAGACTGACGAGAATCACTTTCATTGAAAGGGTTGCCAAGCTTCCAAAAAACTACGAGTTTCCTGAAATCTCAGCAAACATTTTTTCATCCAATCTTGATGATACTTGCCGGTAATGATCACTACACCAATCCCACTTGGCTCACCAAAATTTCGTTCTTCTAGGTTAAACCGTTCCTTTGCAGTAACCGTTTTCAGGTTTAGGTTTCACTCTGCTTTCTCCTATATGGATACATGTAGTTGGAACTCTAAATCAAACACGATTTGTGCTAGCTTTTTGAAACTTGGCACAATAATGTAGTTCCAAGTTCTATCGCTATCCTTTGTGTCCTATGGAAGTAGCCCCAAGCAGAGACTGACGAGAATCACTTTGATTGAAAGGGTTGCCACGCTTCCAAAAAACTACGAGTTTCCTGAAATCTCAGCAAACATTTTTTTCACCCAATCTTGATGATACTTGCAGGTAATGATCAGTACACCAATCCCACTTGGCTCACCAAATTTCGTTCTTGTAGGTTAAACCGTTCCTTTGCAGTAACCGTTTTCATGTTTAGGTTTCACTCTGTTTTCTCCTATATGGATACATGTAGTTGGAACTCTAAATCAAACACGGTTTGTGCTAGCTCTTTGAAACTTGGAAGAATACTGTAGTTCCAAGTTCTATCGCTATGGTTTGTGTCCTATGGATGTAGCCCCAAGCTGAGACTGAGTAGAATCACTTTATTGAAAGGGGTTGCCAAGCTTCCAAAATCTATGAGTTTCCTGAAATCTCAGGAGACATTTTTTCACCCAATCTTGATGATACTGGCAGGTAATGATCAGTACAACAGTCCCACTTGGCTCACCAAATTTCGTTCTTCTAGGTTAAACCATTAATTTGCAGTAACCGTTTTCATGTTTAGGTTTCACTCCGGTTTCTCCAATATGGGTACATGTACTTGGAACTCTAAATCAAACACGGTTTGTGCTAGCTTTTTGAAACTTGGCAGAAATATTGTAATTCCAAGTTCTATCGATATGGTTTGTGTCCTATGGAAGTAGCCCCAATCAGAGACTGACGAGAATCACTTTCATTGAAAGGGGTTGCCAAGCTTCCAAAAAACTACGAGTTTCCTGAAATCTCAGCAAACATTTTTTCACCCAATATTGATGATACTTGCAGGTTATGATCAGTACACCAATCCCACTTTGGCTCACCAAATTTCGTTCTTGTAGGTTAAACCGTTCCTTTGCAGTAACCGTTTTCATGTTTAGGTTTCACTCTTTTATCTCCTATATGAATACATGTAGTTGGAACTGTAAATCAAACACGGTTTGTGCTAGCTCTTTAAAACTTGGCACAATAATGTAGTTCCAAGTTCTATCGCTATGGTTTCTGTCCTATTGAAGTATCCCCAAGCAGAGACTGACGAGAATCACTTTCATTGAAAGGGGTTGCCAAGCTTCCAAAAACTACGAGTTTCCTGAAATCTCAGCAAACCTTTTTTCACCCAATCTTGATGATACTGGCAGGTAATGATCAGTACACCAATCCCACTTGGCTCACCAAATTTCGTTCTTGTAGGTTAAACCGTTCCTTTGCAGTAACCGTATTCATGTTTAGGTTTCACTCTGTTTTTCTCCTATATGGATACATGTAGTTGGAACTCTAAATCAAACACGGTTTGTGCTAGCTCTTTGATACTTGGCAGAATAATGTAGTTCCAACTTGTATCGATATGGTTTGTGTCCAATTGAAGTAGCCCCAAGCAGAGACTGACGAGAATCTCTTTCATTGAAAGGGGTTGCCAAGCTTCCAGAAAACTACGAGTTTCCTGAAATCTCAGGAAACATTTTTGGACCCAATCGTGATGATACTGGCAGGTAATGATCAGTACACCAGTCCCACGTGGCTCACCAAATTTCGTTCTTCTAGTTTAAACCGTTCGTTTGCAGTAACCATTTTCATGTTTAGGTTTCACTCTGTTTTCTACTATATGGATACATGTATTTGGGACTCTAAATCAAACACGGTTTGTGCTAGCTCTTTGAAACTTGGCACAATAATGTAGTTCCAAGTTCTATCGCTATCGTTTGTGTCCTATGGAAGTAGCCCCAAGCAGAGACTGACGAGAATCACTTTGATTGAAAGGGGTTGCCACGCTTCCAAAAAACTACGAGTTTCCTGAAAATTCAGCAAACATTTTTTCACCTAATCTTGATGATACTTGCAGGTCATGATCAGTACACCAATCCCACTTGGCTCACAAAATTTTGTTCTTCTAGGTTAAACCGTTCCTTTGCAGTAACCATTTTCATGTTTAGGTTCACTCTGTTTTCTCCTATATGGATACATGTAGTTGGAACTCTAAATCAAACACGGTTTGTGCTAGCTCTTTGAAACTTGGCACAATAATGTAGTTCCAAGTTCTATCGCTATGGTTTGTGTCCTATTGAAGTAGCCCCAAGCAGAGACTGACGAGAATCACTTTCATTGAAAGGGGTTGCCAAGCTTCCAAAAAACTACGAGTTTCCTGAAATGTCAGCAAACATTTTTTCACCCAATTTGATGATACTTGCAGGTAATGATCAGTACACCAATCCCACTTGGCTCACCAAATTTCGTTCTTCTAGGTTAAACCGTTCTTTTGCAGTAACCGTTGTAATGTTTAGGTTTCACTCTGTTTTCTCCTATATGGATACATGTAGTTGGAACTCTAAATCAAACACGGTTTGTGCTAGCTCTTTGAAACTTGGCACAATAATGTAGTTCCAAGTTCTATCGCTATCGTTTGTGTCCTATGGAAGTAGCCCCAAGCAGAGACTGACGAGAATCACTTTGATTGAAAGGGGTTGCCACGCTTCCAAAAAACTACGAGTTTCCTGAAAATTCAGCAAACATTTTTTCACCTAATCTTGATGATACTTGCAGGTCATGATCAGTACACCAATCCCACATGGCTCACAAAATTTTGTTCTTCTAGGTTAAACCGTTCCTTTGCAGTAACCATTTTCATGTTTAGGTTCACTCTGTTTTCTCCTATATGGATACATGTAGTTGGAACTCTAAATCAAACACGGTTTGTGCTAGCTCTTTGAAACTTGGCACAATAATGTAGTTCCAAGTTCTATCGCTATGGTTTGTGTCCTATTGAAGTAGCCCCAAGCAGAGACTGACGAGAATCACTTTCATTGAAAGGGGTTGCCAAGCTTCCAAAAAACTACGAGTTTCCTGAAATGTCAGCAAACATTTTTTCACCCAATTTGATGATACTTGCAGGTAATGATCAGTACACCAATCCCACTTGGCTCACCAAATTTCGTTCTTCTAGGTTAAACCGTTCTTTTGCAGTAACCGTTGTAATGTTTAGGTTTCACTCTGTTTTCTCCTATATGGATACATGTAGTTGGAACTCTAAATCAAACACGGTTTGTGCTAGCTCTTTGAAACTTGGCACAATAATGTAGTTCCAAGTTCTTTCGCTATGGTTTGTGTCCTATTGAAGTAGCCCCAAGCAGAGACTGACGAGAATCACTTTCATTGAAAGGGGTTGCCAAGCTTCCGAAAAACTACGAGTTTCCTGAAATCTCAGCAAACATTATTGGACCCAATCGTGATGATACTGGCAGGTAATGATCAGTACACCAGTCCCACGTGTTTCACCAAATTTCGTTCTTCTAGTTTGAACCGTTCGTTTGCAGTAACCATTTTCATGTTTAGGTTTCACTCTGTTTTCTCCTATATGGATACATGTAGTTGGAACTCTAAATCAAACACGGTTTGTGCTAGCTCTTTGAAACTTGGCACAATAATGTAGTTCCATGTTCTATCGCTATCGTTTGTGTCCTATTGAAGTAGCCCCAAGCAGAGACTGACGAGAATCATTTTCATTGAAAGGGGTTGCCACACTTCCAAAAAACTACGAGTTTCCTGAAAATTCAGCAAACATTTTTGCACCCAATCCTGATGACACTTGCAGGTAATGATCAGTACACCAATCCCACTTGGCTCACCAAATTTCGTTCTTCTAGGGTAAACCGTTCCTTTGCAGTAACCGTTTTCATGTTTAGGTTTCACTCTGTTTTCTCCTATATGGATACATGTAGTTGGAACTCTAAATCAAACACGGTTTGTGCTAGCTCTTTGAAACTTGGCACAATAATGTAGTTCCAAGTTCTATCGCTATGGTTTGTTTCCTATGGAAGTAGCCCCAAGCAGAGACTGACGAGAATCACTTCATTGAAAGGGGTTACCAAGCTTCCAAAAAACTACGAGTTTCCTGAAATCTCAGCAAACATTTTTTCACCCAATCTTTATGATACTTGCAGGTAATGATCAGTACACCAATCCCACTTGGCTCACCAAATTTCGTTCTTGTAGGTTAAACCGATCCTTTGCAGTAACCGTTTTCATGTTTAGGTTTCACTCTGTTTTCTCCTATATGGATACATGTAGTTGGAACTATAAATCAAACACGGTTTGTGCTAGCTCTTTGAAACTTGGCACAATAATGTAGTTCCAAGTTCTATCACTATGGTTTGTGTCCTATTGAAGTAGCCCCAAGCAGAGACTGACGAGAATCACTTTCATTGAAAGGGGTTGCCAAGCTTCCAAAAAACTACGAGTTTCCTGAAATGTCAGCAAACATTTTTTCTCCCAATTTGATGATACTTGCAGGTAATGATCAGTACACCAATCCCACTTGGCTCACCAAATTTCGTTCTTCTAGGTTAAACCGTTCCTTTGCAGTAACCGTTGTCATGTTTAGGTTTCACTCTGTTTTCTCCAATATGGATACATGTAGTTGAAACTCTAAATCAAACACGGTTTGTGCTAGCTCTTTGAAACTTGCCCCAATAATGTAGTTCCAAGTTCTTTCGCTATGGTTTGTGTCCTATTGAAGTAGCCCCAAGCAGAGACTGACGAGAATCACTTTCATTGAAAGGGGATGCCAAGCTTCCAAAAAACTACGAGTTTCCTGAAATCTCAGCAAACATTTTTTCACCCAATCTTGATGATACTTGCAGGTAATGATCAGTACACCAATCCCACTTGGCTCACCAAATTTCGTTCTTCTAGGTTAAACCGTTCCTTTGCAGTAACCGTTTTCATGTTTAGGTTTCACTCTGTTTTCTCCTATATGGATACATGTAGTTGGAACTCTAAATCAAACACAGTTTGTGCTAGCTCTTTGAAACTTGGCAGAATAATGTAGTTCCAAGTTCCATCGATATGGTTTGTCTTCTATTGAAGTAGCCCCAAGCAGAGACTGACGAGAATCACTTTCATAGAAAGGGGTTGCCAAGCTTCCAAAAAACTACGAGTTTCCTGAAATCTCAGGAAACATTTTTGGACCCAATCGTGATGATACTGGCAGGTAATGATCAGTACA
This sequence comes from Urocitellus parryii, assembly GCF_045843805.1. Classification (NCBI taxonomy): domain Eukaryota; kingdom Metazoa; phylum Chordata; class Mammalia; order Rodentia; family Sciuridae; genus Urocitellus; species Urocitellus parryii. The sequence continues at coordinate 19,329 of NW_027552981.1, forward strand.
CCAGTCCCACGTGGCTCACCAAATTTCTTTCTTCTAGTTTGAATCGTTCGTTTGCAGTCACCATTTTCATGTTTAGGTTTCACTCTGTTTTCTCCTATATGCATACATGTAGTTGGAACTCTAAATCAAACACGGTTTGTGCTAGCTCTTTGAAACTTGGCACAATAATGTAGTTCCAAGTTCTATCGCTATCGTTTGTGTCCTATTGAAGTAGCCCCAAGCAGAGACTGACGAGAATCACTTTCATTGAAAGGGGTTGCCACGCTTCCAAAAAACTACGAGTTTCCTGAAATCTCAGCAAACATTTTTTCACCGAATCTTGATGATACTTGCTGGTAATGATCACTACACCATTCCACTTGGCTCACCAAATTTAGTTCTTCTAGGTTAAACCGTTCCTTTGCAGTAACCGTTTTCATGTTTCGGTTTCACTCTGTTTTCTCCTATATGGATACATGTAGTTGGAACTCTAAATCAAACACGATTTGTGCTAGCTTTTTGAAACTTGTCACAATAATGTAGTTCCAAGTTCTATCACTATGGTTTGTGTCCTATTGAAGTAGCCCCAAGCAGAGACTGAAGAGAATCAGTTTCATTGAAAGGGGTTGCCAAGCTTCCAAAAAACTACGAGTTTCCTGAAATCTCAGCAAACATTTTTTCACCCAATCTTGAGGATACTGGCAGGTAATGATCAGTACAGCAATCCCACTTTGCTCACCAAATTTCGTTCTTCTAGGTTAAACCGTTCCTTTGCAGTAACCGTTTTCATGTTTAGGTTTCACTCTGTTTTCTCCAATATGGATACATGTAGTTGGAACTCTAAATCAAACATGGTTTGTGCTAGCTCTTTGAAACTTGGCACAATAATGTAGTTCCAAGTTCTTTCGCTATGGTTTGTGTCCTATTGAAGTAGCCCCAAGCAGAGACTGACGAGAATCACTTTCATTGAAAGGGGTTGCCAAGCTTCCAAAAAACTACGTGTTTCCTGAAATCTCAGCAAACATTTTTTCACCCAATTTGATGATACTGGCAGGTAATGATCAGTACACCAATCCCACTTGGCTCACCAAATTTCGATCTTCTAGGTTAAACCGTTCCTTTGCAGTAACCGTTTTCATGTTTAGGTTTCACTCGCTTTTCTCCAATATGGATACATGTAGTTGGAACACTAAATCAAACACGGTTTGTGCTAGCTCTTTGAAACTTGGCAGAATAATGTAGTTCCAAGTTCTATCGATATGGTTTGTGTCCTATTGAAGTAGCCCCAAGCAGAGACAGACGAGAATCTCTTTCATTGAAAGGGGTTGCCAAGCTTCCAAAAAACTACGAGTTTCCTGAAATCTCAGGAAAAATTTTTGGACCCAATCGTGATGATACTTGCAGGTAATGATCAGTACACCAATCCCACTTGGCTCACCAAATTTCGTTCTTCTAGGTTAAACCGTTCCTTTGCAGTAACCGTTTTCATGTTTAGGTTTCACTCTGTTTTCTCCTATATGGATACATGTAGTTGGAACTCTAAATCAAACACTGTTTGTGCTGGCTCTTTGAAACTTGGCACAATATTGTAGTTCCAAGTTCTTTCGCTATGGTTTGTGTCCTATTGAAGTAGCCCCAAGCAGAGACTGAGGAGAATCACTTTCATTGAAAGGGGTTGCCAAGCTTCCAAAAAACTACGAGTTTCCTGAAATCTCAGCAAACATTTTTTCATCCAATCTTGATGATACTTGCCGGTAATGATCACTACACCAATCCCACTTGGCTCACCAAATTTCGTTCTTCTAGGTTAAACCGTTCCTTTGCAGTAACCGTTTTCAGGTTTAGGTTTCACTCTGCTTTCTCCTATATGGATACATGTAGTTGGAACTCTAAATCAAACACGATTTGTGCTAGCTTTTTGAAACTTGGCACAATAATGTAGTTCCAAGTTCTATCGCTATCCTTTGTGTCCTATGGAAGTAGCCCCAAGCAGAGACTGACGAGAATCACTTTGATTGAAAGGGGTTGCCACGCTTCCAAAAAACTACGAGTTTCCTGAAATCTCAGCAAACATTTTTTTCACCCAATCTTGATGATACTTGCAGGTAATGATCAGTACACCAATCCCACTTGGCTCACCAAATTTCGTTCTTGTAGGTTAAACCGTTCCTTTGCAGTAACCGTTTTCATGTTTAGGTTTCACTCTGTTTTCTCCTATATGGATACATGTAGTTGGAACTCTAAATCAAACACGGTTTGTGCTAGCTCTTTGAAACTTGGAAGAATACTGTAGTTCCAAGTTCTATCGCTATGGTTTGTGTCCTATGGAAGTAGCCCCAAGCTGAGACTGAGTAGAATCACTTTATTGAAAGGGGTTGCCAAGCTTCCAAAATCTATGAGTTTCCTGAAATCTCAGGAGACATTTTTTGACCCAATCTTGATGATACTGGCAGGTAATGATCAGTACAACAGTCCCACTTGGCTCACCAAATTTCGTTCTTCTAGGTTAAACCATTAATTTGCAGTAACCGATTTCATGTTTAGGTTTCACTCCGGTTTCTCCAATATGGGTACATGTACTTGGAACTCTAAATCAAACACGGTTTGTGCTAGCTTTTTGAAACTTGGCAGAATATTGTAGTTCCAAGTTCTATCAATATGGTTTGTGTCCTATGGAAGTAGCCCCAATCAGAGACTGACGAGAATCACTTTCATTGAAAGGGGTTGCCAAGCTTCCAAAAAACTACGAGTTTCCTGAAATCTCAGCAAACATTTTTTCACCCAATCTTGAGTATACTGGCAGGTAATGATCAGTACACCAATCCCACTTGGCTCACCAAATTTCGTTCTTGTAGGTTAAACCGTTCCTTTGCAGTAACCGTATTCATGTTTAGGTTTCACTCTGTTTTCTCCTATATGGATACATGTAGTTGGAACTCTAAATCAAACACGGTTTGTGCTAGCTCTTTGATACTTGGCAGAATAATGTAGTTCCAAGTTGTATCGATATGGTTTGTGTCCAATTGAAGTAGCCCCAAGCAGAGACTGACGAGAATCTCTTTCATTGAAAGGGGTTGCCAAGCTTCCAGAAAACTACGAGTTTCCTGAAATCTCAGGAAACATTTTTGGACCCCATCGTGATGATACTGGCAGGTAATGATCAGTACACCAGTCCCACGTGGCTCACCAAATTTCGTTCTTCTAGTTTAAACCGTTCGTTTGCAGTAACCATTTTCATGTTTAGGTTTCACTCTGTTTTCTACTATATGGATACATGTATTTGGGACTCTAAATCAAACACGGTTTGTGCTAGCTCTTTGAAACTTGGCACAATAATGTAGTTCCAAGTTCTATCGCTATCGTTTGTGTCCTATGGAAGTAGCCCCAAGCAGAGACTGACGAGAATCACTTTGATTGAAAGGGGTTGCCACGCTTCCAAAAAACTACGAGTTTCCTGAAAATTCAGCAAACATTTTTTCACCTAATCTTGATGATACTTGCAGGTCATGATCAGTACACCAATCCCACTTGGCTCACAAAATTTTGTTCTTCTAGGTTAAACCGTTCCTTTGCAGTAACCATTTTCATGTTTAGGTTCACTCTGTTTTCTCCTATATGGATACATGTAGTTGGAACTCTAAATCAAACACGGTTTGTGCTAGCTCTTTGAAACTTGGCACAATAATGTAGTTCCAAGTTCTATCGCTATGGTTTGTGTCCTATTGAAGTAGCCCCAAGCAGAGACTGACGAGAATCACTTTCATTGAAAGGGGTTGCCAAGCTTCCAAAAAACTACGAGTTTCCTGAAATGTCAGCAAACATTTTTTCACCCAATTTGATGATACTTGCAGGTAATGATCAGTACACCAATCCCACTTGGCTCACCAAATTTCGTTCTTCTAGGTTAAACCGTTCTTTTGCAGTAACCGTTGTAATGTTTAGGTTTCACTCTGTTTTCTCCTATATGGATACATGTAGTTGGAACTCTAAATCAAACACGGTTTGTGCTAGCTCTTTGAAACTTGGCACAATAATGTAGTTCCAAGTTCTATCGCTATCGTTTGTGTCCTATGGAAGTAGCCCCAAGCAGAGACTGACGAGAATCACTTTGATTGAAAGGGGTTGCCACGCTTCCAAAAAACTACGAGTTTCCTGAAAATTCAGCAAACATTTTTTCACCTAATCTTGATGATACTTGCAGGTCATGATCAGTACACCAATCCCACTTGGCTCACAAAATTTTGTTCTTCTAGGTTAAACCGTTCCTTTGCAGTAACCATTTTCATGTTTAGGTTCACTCTGTTTTCTCCTATATGGATACATGTAGTTGGAACTCTAAATCAAACACGGTTTGTGCTAGCTCTTTGAAACTTGGCACAATAATGTAGTTCCAAGTTCTATCGCTATGGTTTGTGTCCTATTGAAGTAGCCCCAAGCAGAGACTGACGAGAATCACTTTCATTGAAAGGGGTTGCCAAGCTTCCAAAAAACTACGAGTTTCCTGAAATGTCAGCAAACATTTTTTCACCCAATTTGATGATACTTGCAGGTAATGATCAGTACACCAATCCCACTTGGCTCACCAAATTGCGTTCTTCTAGGTTAAACCGTTCTTTTGCAGTAACCGTTGTAATGTTTAGGTTTCACTCTGTTTTCTCCTATATGGATACATGTAGTTGGAACTCTAAATCAAACACGGTTTGTGCTAGCTCTTTGAAACTTGGCACAATAATGTAGTTCCAAGTTCTTTCGCTATGGTTTGTGTCCTATTGAAGTAGCCCCAAGCAGAGACTGACGAGAATCACTTTCATTGAAAGGGGTTGCCAAGCTTCCGAAAAACTACGAGTTTCCGGAAATCTCAGCAAACATTATTCGACCCAATCGTGATGATACTGGCAGGTAATGATCAGTACACCAGTCCCACGTGTTTCACCAAATTTCGTTCTTCTAGTTTGAACCGTTCGTTTGCAGTAACCATTTTCATGTTTAGGTTTCACTCTGTTTTCTCCTATATGGATACATGTAGTTGGAACTCTAAATCAAACACGGTTTGTGCTAGCTCTTTGAAACTTGGCACAATAATGTAGTTCCATGTTCTATCGCTATCGTTTGTGTCCTATTGAAGTAGCCCCAAGCAGAGACTGACGAGAATCATTTTCATTGAAAGGGGTTGCCACACTTCCAAAAAACTACGAGTTTCCTGAAAATTCAGCAAACATTTTTGCACCCAATCCTGATGATACTTGCAGGTAATGATCAGTACACCAATCCCACTTGGCTCACCAAATTTCGTTCTTCTAGGGTAAACCGTTCCTTTGCAGTAACCGTTTTCATGTTTAGGTTTCACTCTGTTTTCTCCTATATGGATACATGTAGTTGGAACTCTAAATCAAACACGGTTTGTGCTAGCTCTTTGAAACTTGGAAGAATACTGTAGTTCCAAGTTCTATCGCTATGGTTTGTGTCCTATGGAAGTAGCCCCAAGCTGAGACTGAGTAGAATCACTTTATTGAAAGGGGTTGCCAAGCTTCCAAAATCTATGAGTTTCCTGAAATCTCAGGAGACATTTTTTCACCCAATCTTGATGATACTGGCAGGTAATGATCAGTACAACAGTCCCACTTGGCTCACCAAATTTCGTTCTTCTAGGTTAAACCATTAATTTGCAGTAACCGTTTTCATGTTTAGGTTTCACTCCGGTTTCTCCAATATGGGTACATGTACTTGGAACTCTAAATCAAACCCGGTTTGTGCTAGCTTTTTGAAACTTGGCAGAATAATGTAGTTCCAAGTTCTATCAATATGGTTTGTGTCCTATGGAAGTAGCCCCAATCAGAGACTGACGAGAATCACTTTCATTGAAAGGGGTTGCCAAGCTTCCAAAAAACTACGAGTTTCCTGAAATCTCAGCAAACATTTTTTCACCCAATCTTGATGATACTTGCAGGTAATGATCAGTACACCAATCCCACTTGGCTCACCTAATTTAGTTCTTCTACGTTAAACCGTTCCTTTGCAGTAACCGTTTTCATGTTTAGGTTTCACTCTGTTTTCTCCTATATGGATACATGTAGTTGGAACTCTAAATCAAACACGATTTGTGCTAGCTTTTTGAAACTTGTCACAATAATGTAGTTCCAAGTTCTATCACTATGGTTTGTGTCCTATTGAAGTAGCCCCAAGCAGAGACTGAAGAGAATCAGTTTCATTGAAAGGGGTTGCCAAGCTTCCAAAAAACTACGAGTTTCCTGAAATCTCAGGAAAAATTTTTGGACCCAATCGTGATGATACTTGCAGGTAATGATCAGTACACCAATCCCACTTGGCTCACCAAATTTCGTTCTTCTAGGTTAAACCGTTCCTTTGCAGTAACCGTTTTCATGTTTAGGTTTCACTCTGTTTTCTCCTATATGGATACATGTAGTTGGAACTCTAAATCAAACACTGTTTGTGCTGGCTCTTTGAAACTTGGCACAATATTGTAGTTCCAAGTTCTTTCGCTATGGTTTGTGTCCTATTGAAGTAGCCCCAAGCAGAGACTGACGAGAATCACTTTCATTGAAAGGGGTTGCCAAGCTTCCAAAAAACTACGAGTTTCCTGAAATCTCAGCAAACATTTTTTCACCCAATCTTGATGATACTGGCAGGTAATGATCAGTACACCAATCCCACTTGGCTCACAAACTTTCGTTCTTCTAGGTTAAACCGTTCCTTTGCAGTAACCGTTTTCATGTTTAGGTTTCACTCTGTTTTCTCCTATATGGATACATGTAGTTGGAGCTCTAAATCAAACACGGTTTGTGCTAGCTCTTTGAAACTTGGCACAATAATGTAGTTCCAAGTTCTATCGCTATGGTTTGTGTCCTATGGAAGTAGCGCCAAGCAGAGACTGAGTAGAATCACTTTATTGAAAGGGGTTGCCAAGCTTCCAAAATCTATGAGTTTCCTGAAATCTCAGGAAACATTTTTTCACCCAAACTTGATGATACTGGCAGGTAATGATCAGTACAACAGTCCCACTTGGCTCACCAAATTTCGTTCTCTAGGTTAAACCATTACTTTGCAGTAACCGTTTTCATGTTTAGGTTTCACTCTGTTTTCTCCAATATGGGTACATGTAGTTGGAACTCTAAATCAAACCCGGTTTGTGCTAGCTTTTTGAAACTTGGCAGAATAATGTAGTTCCAAGTTGTATCAATATGGTTTGTGTCCTATGGAAGTAGCCCCAATCAGAGACTGACGAGAATCACTTTCATTGAAAGGGGTTGCCAAGCTTCCAAAAAACTACGAGTTTCCTGAAATCTCAGCAAACATTTTTTCATCCAATCTTGATGATACTTGCCGGTAATGATCACTACACCAATCCCACTTGGCTCACCAAATTTCGTTCTTCTAGGTTAAACCGTTCCTTTGCAGTAACCGTTTTCATGTTTAGGTTTCACTCTGCTTTCTCCTATATGGATACATGTAGTTGGAACTCTAAATCAAACACGGTTTGTGCTAGCTCTTTGAAACTTGGAAGAATACTGTAGTTACAAGTTCTATCGCTATGGTTTGTGTCCTATGGAAGTAGCCCCAAGCTGAGACTTAGTAGAATCACTTTATTGAAAGGGGTTGCCAAGCTTCCAAAATCTATGAGTTTCCTGAAATCTCAGGAAACATTTTTTCACCCAATCTTGATGATACTGGCAGGTAATGATCAGTACAACAGTCCCACTTGGCTCACCAAATTTCGTTCTTCTAGGTTAAACCATTACTTTGCAGTAACCGTTTTCATGTTTAGGTTTCACTCTGTTTTCTCCAATATGGGTACATGTAGTTGGAACTCTAAATCAAACATGGTTTGTGCTAGCTTTTTGAAACTTGGCAGAATATTGTAGTTCCAAGTTCTATCTCTATGGTTTGTGTCCTATGAAAGTAGCCCCAAGCAGATTCTGACCAGAATCACTTTCATTGAAAGGGGTTGCCAAGCTTCCAAAAAACTACGAGTTTCCTGAAATCTCAGCAAACATTTTTTCACCCAATATTGATGATACTTGCAGGTTATGATCAGTACACCAATCCCACTTGGCTCACCAAATTTCGTTCTTGTAGGTTAAACCGTTCCTTTGCAGTAACCGTTTTCATGTTTAGGTTTCACTCTTTTATCTCCTATATGAATACATGTAGTTGGAACTGTAAATCAAACACGGTTTGTGCTAGCTCTGTAAAACTTGGCACAATAATGTAGTTCCAAGTTCTATCGCTATGGTTTCTGTCCTATTGAAGTATCCCCAAGCAGAGACTGACGAGAATCACTTTCATTGAAAGGGGTTGCCAAGCTTCCAAAAAACTACGAGTTTCCTGAAATCTCAGCAAACATTTTTTCATCCAATCTTGATGATACTTGCCGGTAATGATCACTACACCAATCCCACTTGGCTCACCAAATTTCGTTCTTCTAGGTTAAACCGTTCCTTTGCAGTAACCGTTTTCAGGTTTAGGTTTCACTCTGCTTTCTCCTATATGGATACATGTAGTTGGAACTCTAAATCAAACACGGTTTGTGCTAGCTTTTTGAAACTTGGCACAATAATGTAGTTCCAAGTTCTATCGCTATCCTTTGTGTCCTATGGAAGTAGCCCCAAGCAGAGACTGACGAGAATCACTTTGATTGAAAGGGGTTGCCACGCTTCCAAAAAACTACGAGTTTCCTGAAATCTCAGCAAACATTTTTTTCACCCAATCTTGATGATACTTGCAGGTAATGATCAGTACACCAATCCCACTTGGCTCACCAAATTTCGTTCTTGTAGGTTAAACCGTTCCTTTGCAGTAACCGTTTTCATCTTTAGGTTTCACTCTGTTTTCTCCTATATGGATACATGTAGTTGGAACTCTAAATCAAACACGGTTTGTGCTAGCTCTTTGAAACTTGGAAGAATACTGTAGTTCCAAGTTCTATCGCTATGGTTTGTGTCCTATGGAAGTAGCCCCAAGCTGAGACTGAGTAGAATCACTTTATTGAAAGGGGTTGCCAAGCTTCCAAAATCTATGAGTTTCCTGAAATCTCAGGAGACATTTTTTCACCCAATCTTGATGATACTGGCAGGTAATGATCAGTACAACAGTCCCACTTGGCTCACCAAATTTCGTTCTTCTAGGTTAAACCATTAATTTGCAGTAACCGTTTTCATGTTTAGGTTTCACTCCGGTTTCTCCAATATGGGTACATGTACTTGGAACTCTAAATCAAACCCGGTTTGTGCTAGCTTTTTGAAACTTGGCAGAATAATGTAGTTCCAAGTTGTATCAATATGGTTTGTGTCCTATGGAAGTAGCCCCAATCAGAGACTGACGAGAATCACTTTCATTGAAAGGGGTTGCCAAGCTTCCAAAAAACTACGAGTTTCCTGAAATCTCAGCAAACATTTTTTCACCCAATCTTGATGATACTTGCAGGTAATGATCAGTACACCAATCCCACTTGGCTCACCTAATTTAGTTCTTCTACGTTAAACCGTTCCTTTGCAGTAACCGTTTTCATGTTTAGGTTTCACTCTGTTTTCTCCTATATGGATACATGTAGTTGGAACTCTAAATCAAACACGATTTGTGCTAGCTTTTTGAAACTTGTCACAATAATGTAGTTCCAAGTTCTATCACTATGGTTTGTGTCCTATTGAAGTAGCCCCAAGCAGAGACTGAAGAGAATCAGTTTCATTGAAAGGGGTTGCCAAGCTTCCAAAAAACTACGAGTTTCCTGAAATCTCAGGAAAAATTTTTGGACCCAATCGTGATGATACTTGCAGGTAATGATCAGTACACCAATCCCACTTGGCTCACCAAATTTCGTTCTTCTAGGTTAAACCGTTCCTTTGCAGTAACCGTTTTCATGTTTAGGTTTCACTCTGTTTTCTCCTATATGGATACATGTAGTTGGAACTCTAAATCAAACACTGTTTGTGCTGGCTCTTTGAAACTTGGCACAATATTGTAGTTCCAAGTTCTTTCGCTATGGTTTGTGTCCTATTGAAGTAGCCCCAAGCAGAGACTGACGAGAATCACTTTGATTGAAAGGGGTTGCCACGCTTCCAAAAAACTACGAGTTTCCTGAAAATTCAGCAAACATTTTTTCACCTAATCTTGATGATACTTGCAGGTCATGATCAGTACACCAATCCCACTTGGCTCACCAAATTTCGTTCTTCTAGGGTAAACCGTTCCTTTGCAGTAACCGTTTTCATGTTTAGGTTTCACTCTGTTTTCTCCTATATGGATACATGTAGTTGGAACTCTAAATCAAACACGGTTTGTGCTAGCTCTTTGAAACTTGGCACAATAATGTTGTTCCAAGTTCTATCGCTATGGTTTGTGTCCTATTGAAGTAGCCCCAAGCAGAGACTGACGAGAATCACTTTCATTGAAAGGGGTTGCCAAGCTTCCAAAAAACTACGAGTTTCCTGAAATCTCAGCAAACATTTTTTCACCCTATCTTGATGATACTTGCAGGTAATGATCAGGACACCAATCCAACTTGGCTCACCAAATTTCGTTCTTCTAGGTTAAACCGTTCCTTTGCAGTAACCGTTTTCATGTTTAGGTTTCACTCTGCTTTCTGCTATATGGATACATGTAGTTGGAACTCTAAATCAAACACGGTTTGTGCTAGCTCGTTGAAACTTGGCACAATAATGCAGTTCAAAGTTCTATCACTATGGTTTGTGTCCTATGGACGTAGCCCCAAGCAGAGACTGATGAGAATCACTTTGATTGAAAGGGGTTGCCAAGCTTCCAAAAAACTACGAATTTCCTGAAATCTCAGCAAACATTTTTTCACCCAATCTTGATGATACTTGCAGGTAATGATCAGTACACCAATCCAACTTGGCTCACCAAATTTCGTTTTCTAGGTTAAACCGTTCCTTTGCAGTAACCGTTTTCATGTTTAGGTTTCACTCTGCTTTCTCCTGTATGGATACATGTAGATGGAACTCTAAATAAAACACGATTTGTGCTAGCCTTTTGAAACTTGGCACAATAATGTAGTTCCAAGTTCTATCGCTATGGTTTGTGTCCTATGGAAGTAGCCCCAAGCAGAGACTGTCGAGAATCACTTTCATTTAAATGGGCTGTCAAGCTTACAAGAAACTACGAGTTTCCTGAATATTCAGCAAACATTTTTGCACCCAATCCTGATGATACTTGAAGGTAATGATCAGTACACCAATCCCACTTGACTCACCAAATTTTGTTCTTGTAGGTTAACCCGTTCCTTTGCAGTAACCATTTTCATGTTTAGGTTTCACTCTGTTTTCTCCTATATGGATACATGTAGTTGGAACTCTAAATCAAATATGGTTTTTGCTAGCTCTTTGAAACTTGGCACAATAATGTAGTTCCAAGTTCTATCGCTATGCTTTGTGTCCCATTGAATTAGCCCCAATCAGAGACTGACGAGAATCACTTTAATTGAAAGGGGTTTCCAAACTTCCAAAAAACTACGAGTTTCCTGAAATCTCAGCAAACATTTTTTCACCCAATCTTGATGATACTTGCAGGTAATGATCAGTACACCAATCCCACTTGGCTCACCAAATTTCGTTCTTCTAGGTTAAACCGTTCCTTTGCAATAACCGTTTTCATGTTTAGGTTTCACTCTGTTTTCTCCTATATGGATACATGTAGTTGGAACTCTAAATCAAACACGGTTTGTGCTAGCTCTTTGAAACTTGGCACAATAATGTAGTTCCAAGTTCTATCACTATGGTTTGTGTCCTATTGAAGTTGTCCCAAGCAGAGACAGACGAGAATCACTTTCATTGAAAGGGGTTGCCAAGCTTCCAAAAAACTACGAGTTTCATGAAATCTCAGCAAAAAATTTTTCACCCAATCTTGATGATACTTGCAGGTAACGATCAGTACACCAATCCCACTTGGCTCACCAGATTTCTTTCTTCTAGGTTAAACCGTTCCTTTGTAGTAACCGTTTTCATATTTAGGTTTCACTCTGTTTTCTCCTATATGGATACATGTAGTTGGAACTCTAAATCAAACACGATTTGTGCTAGCGTCTTGAAACATGGCACAATAATGTAGTTCCAAGTTCTATCGCTATGGTTTGTGTCCTATTGAAGTAGCCCCAAGCAGAGACTGTCGAGAATCACTCTCATTGAAAGGGGCTGCCAAGCTTACAAAAAACTACGAGTTTCCTGAAAATTCAGCAAACATTTTTGCACCCAATCTTGATGATACTTGCAGGTAATGATCAGTACACCAGTCCCACGTGGCTCACCAAATTTTGTTCTTGTAGGTTAAACAGTTCCTTTGCAGTAACCATTTTCATGTTTAGGTTTCACTCTGTTTTCTCCTATATGGATACATGTAGTTGGAACTCTAAATCAAACACAGTTTATGCTAGCTCTTTGAAACTTGGCACAATAATGTAGTTCCAAGTTCTATCGCTATGGTTTGTGTCCTATTGAAGTATCCCGAAGCAGAGACTGACGAGAATCACTTTCATTGAAAGGGGTTGCCAAGCTTCCAAAAAACTACAAGTTTCCTGAAATCTCAGCAAACATTTTTTCACCCAATCTTGATGATACTTGCAGGTAATGATCAGTACACAAATCCCACTTGGCACACCAAATTTCGTTCTTCAAGATTAAACCGTTCCTTTCCAGGAACCGTTTTCATGTTTAGGTTTCACTCTGTTTTCTCCTATATGGATACATGTAGTTGGAACTCTAAATCAAACACGATTTGTGCTAGCTCTTTGAAACATGGCAGAATACTGTAGTTCCAAGTTCTATCGCTATGGTTTGTGTCCTATGGAAGTAGCCCCAAGCAGAGACTGAGTAGAATCACTTTATTGAAAGGGGTTGCCAAGCTTCCAAAAAACTACAAGTTTCCTGAAATCTCAGCAAACATTTTTTTACCCAATCTTGATGATACTGGCAGGTAATGATCAGTACACCAGTCCCACTTGGCTCAGCAAATTTCGTTCTTCTAGGTTAAACCGTTCCTTTGCAGTAACCGTTTTCATGTTTAGGTTTCACTCTGTTTTCTCCAATATGGGTACATGTAGTTGGAACTCTAAATCAAATACGGTTTGTGCTAGCTTTTTGAATCTTGGCAGAATAATGTAGTTCCAAGTTCTATCGATATGGTTTGTGTCCTATGGAAGTAGCCCCAATCAGACACTGATGAGAATCACTTTCATTGAAAGGGGTTGCCAAGCTTCCAAAAAACTACGAGTTTCCTGAAATCTCAGCAAACATTTTTTCACCCAATCTTGATGATACTTGCAGGTAATGATCAGTACACCAATCCCACTTGGCTCACCAAATTTCGTTCTTCTAGGTTAAACCGTTCCTTTCCAGGAACCGTTTTCATGTTTAGGTTTCACTCTGTTTTCTCCTATATGGTTACATGTAGTTGGAACTCTAAATCAAACACGGTTTGTTCTAGCTCTTTAAAACATGGCACAATAATGTTGTTCCAAGTTCTATCGCTATGGTTTGTGTCCTATTGAAGTAGCCCCAAGCAGAGACTGACGAGAATCACTTTCATTGAAAGGGGTTGCCAAGCTTCCAAAAAACTACGAGTTTCCTGAAATCTCAGCAAACATTTTTTCACCCAATCTTGATGATACTTGCAGGTAATGATCAGTACACCAATCCAACTTGGCTCACCAAATTTCGTTCTTCTAGGTTAAACCGTTCCTTTGCAGTAATCTTTTTCATGTTTAGGTTTCACTCTGCTTTCTGCTATATGGATACATGTAGTTGGAACTGTAAAACAAACACGATTTGTGCTAGTTCTTTGAAACTTGGCACAATAATGTACTTCCAAGTTGTATCGGTATGGTTTGTGTCCTATTGAAGTAGCCCCAAGCAGAGACTGACGAGAATCACTTTCATTGAAAGGGGCTGCCAAGCTTACAAAAACTACGAGTTTCCTGAAATCTCAGCAAACATTTTTTCACCCAATCTTGATGATACTTGCAGGTAATGATCAGTACACCAATCCCACTTGGCTCACCAAATTTCGTTCTTCTAGGTTAAACCGTTCCTTTGCAGTAACCGTTTTCATGTTTAGGTTTCACTCTGTTTTCACCTATATGGATACATGTAGTTGGAACTCTAAATCAAACACGGTTTGTGCTAGCCCTTTGAAAGTTGGCACAATAATGTAGTTCCAAGTTCTATCACTATGGTTTGTGTCCTATTGAAGTAGCCCCAAGCAGAGACTGAAGAGAATCACTTTCATTGAAAGGGGTTGCCAAGCTTCCAAAAAACTACGAGTTTCCTGAAATCTCAGGAAACATTTTTGGACCCAATCGTGATGATACTGGCAGGTAATAATCAGTACACCAGTCCCACGTGGCTCACCAAATTTCGTTCTTCTAGTTTAAACCGTTCGTTTGCAGTAACAATTTTCATGTTTAGGTTTCACTCTGTTTTCTCCTATATGGATACATGTATTTGGGACTCTAAATCAAACACGGTTTGTGCTAGCTCTTTGAAACTTGGCGCAATAATGTAGTTCCAAGTTCTATCGCTATCGTTTGTGTCCTATGGAAGTAGCCCCAAGCAGAGACTGACGAGAATCACTTTGATTGAAAGGGGTTGCCACGCTTCCAAAAAACTACGAGTTTACTGAAAATTCAGCAAACATTTTTTCACCTAATCTTGATGATACTTGCAGGTAATGATCAGTACACCAATCCCACTTGGCTCACCAAATTTCGTTCTTCTAGGGTAAACCGTTCCTTTGCAGTAACCGTTTTCATGTTTAGGTTTCACTCTGTTTTCTCCTATATGGATACATGTAGTTGGAACTCTAAATCAAACACGGTTTGTGCTAGCTCTTTGAAACTTGGCACAATAATGTAGTTCCAAGTTGTATCGCTATGGTTTGTGTCCTATTGAAGTAGCCCCAAGCAGAGACTGACGAGAATCACATTCATTGAAAGGGGTTGCCAAGCTTCCAAAAAACTATGAGTTTCCTGAAATCTCAGGAAACATTTTTTCATCCAATCTTGATGATACTTGCCGGTAATGATCACTACACCAATCCCACTAGGCTCACCAAATTTCGTTCTGCTAGGTTAAACCGTTCCTTTGCAGTAACCGTTTTCAGGTTTAGGTTTCACTCTGCTTTCTGCTATATGGATACGTGTAGTTGTACTCTAAATCAAACACGATTTGTGCTAGCTCTTTGAAACTTGGCACAATAATGTAGTTCCAATTTCTATCGCTATGGTTTGTGTCCTATTGAAGTAGCCCCAAGCAGAGACTGTTGAGAATCACTTTCATTGAAAGGGGCTGCCAAGCTTACAAAAAACTACGAGTTTCCTGAAATCTCAGCAAACATTTTTTCACCCTATCTTGATGATACTTGCAGGTAATGATCAGTACACCAATCCCACTTGGCTCACCAAATTTCGTTATTCTAGGTTAAACCGTTCCTTTGCAGTAACCGTTTTCATGTTTAGGTTTCACTCTGTTTTCGCCTATATGGATACATGTAGTTGGAACTCTAAATCAAACACGGTTTGTGCTAGCCCTTTGAAACTTGGCACAATAATGTAGTTCCAAGTTCTTTCGCTATGGTTTGTGTCCTATTGAAGTCGCCCCAAGCAGAGACTGACGAGAATCACTTTCATTGAAAGGGGTTGCCAAGCTTCCAAAAAACTACGAGTTTCCTGAAATCTCAGCAAACATTTTTTCACCCAATCTTGATGATACTTGCAGGTAATGATCAGTACACCAATCCCACTTGGCTCACCAAATTTCGTTCTTCTAGGTTAAACCGTTCCTTTGCAGTAACCGTTTTCATGTTTAGGTTTCACTCTGTTTTCTCCTATATGGATACATGTAGTTGGAACTCTAAATCAAACACGGTTTGTGCTAGCTCTTTGAAACTTGGCAGAATAATGTAGTTCCAAGTTCTATCGATATGGTTTGTCTTCTATTGAAGTAGCCCCAAGCAGAGACTGACGAGAATCACTTTCATTGAAAGGGGTTGCCAAGCTTCCAAAAAACTACGAGTTTCCTGAAATCTCAGCAAACATTATTGGACCCAATCGTGATGATACTGGCAGGTAATGATCAGTACACAAGTCCCACGTGGCTCACCAAATTTCGTTCTTCTAGTTTGAACCGTTCGTTTGCAGTAACCATTTTCATGTTTAGGTTTCACTCTGTTTTCTCCTATATGGATACATGTAGTTGGAACTCTAAATCAAACACGGGTTGTGCTAGCTCTTTGAAACTTGGCACAATAATGTAGTTCCAAGTTCTATCGCTATCGTTTGTGTCCTATTGAAGTAGCCCCAAGCAGAGACTGACGAGAATCACTTTCATTGAAAGGGGTTGCCAAGCTTCCAAAAAACTACGAGTTTCCTGAAATCTCAGCAAACATTTTTTCACCCAATCTTGATGATACTTGCAGGTAATGATCAGTACACCAATCCCACTTGGCTCACCAAATTTCGTTCTTCTAGGTTAAACCGTTCCTTTGCAGTAACCGTTTTCATGTTTAGGTTTCACTCTGTTTTCTCCTATATGGATACATGTAGTTGGAACTCTAAATCAAACACGGTTTGTGCTAGCTCTTTGAAACTTGGCAGAATAATGTAGTTCCAAGTTCTATCGATATGGTTTGTCTTCTATTGAAGTAGCCCCAAGCAGAGACTGACGAGAATCACTTTCATTGAAAGGGGTTGCCAAGCTTCCAAAAAACTACGAGTTTCCTGAAATCTCAGCAAACATTATTGGACCCAATCGTGATGATACTGGCAGGTAATGATCAGTACACAAGTCCCACGTGGCTCACCAAATTTCGTTCTTCTAGTTTGAACCGTTCGTTTGCAGTAACCATTTTCATGTTTAGGTTTCACTCTGTTTTCTCCTATATGGATACATGTAGTTGGAGCTCTAAATCAAACACGGTTTGTGCTAGCTCTTTGAAACTTGGCACAATAATGTAGTTCCAAGTTCTATCGCTATCGTTTGTGTCCTATTGAAGTAGCCCCAAGCAGAGACTGACGAGAATCACTTTCATTGAAAGGGGTTGCCACGCTTCCAAAAAACCACGAGTTTCCTGAAATCTCAGCAAACATTTTTTCACCCAATTTGATGATACTTGCAGGTAATGATCAGTACACCAATCCCACTTGGCTCACCAAATTTCGTTCTTCTAGGTTAAACCGTTCCTTTGCAGTAACCGTTGTCATGTTTAGGTTTCACTCTGTTTTCTCCAATATGGATACATGTAGTTGGAACTCTAAATCAAACACGGTTTGTGCTAGCTCTTTGAAACTTGCCCCAATAATGTAGTTCCAAGTTCTTTCGCTATGGTTTGTGTCCTATTGAAGTAGCCCCAAGCAGAGACTGACGAGAATCACTTTCATTGAAAGGGGTTGCCAAGCTTCCAAAAAACTACGAGTTTCCTGAAATCTCAGGAAACATTTTTTCACCCAATCTTGATGATACTGGCAGGTAATGATCAGTACAGCAATCCCACTTGGCTCACCAAATTTCGTTCTTCTAGGTTAAACCGTTCCTTTGCAGTAACCGTTTTCATGTTTAGGTTTCACTCTGTTTTCTCCTATATGGATACATGTAGTTGGAGCTCTAAATCAAACACGGTTTGTGCTAGCTCTTTGAAACTTGGAAGAATACTGTAGTTCCATGTTCTATCGCTATGGTTTGTGTCCTATGGAAGTAGCCCCAAGCAGAGACTGAGTAGAATCACTTTATTGAAAGGGGATGCCAAGCTTCCAAAATCTATGAGTTTCCTGAAATATCAGGAAACATTTTTTCACCCAATCTTGATGATACTGGCAGGTAATGATCAGTACAACAGTCCCACTTGGCTCACCAAATTTCGTTCTTCTAGGTTAAACCATTACTTTGCAGTAACTGTTTTCATGTTTAGGTTTCACTCTGTTTTCTCCAATATGGGTACATGTAGTTGGAACTCTAAATCAAACACGGTTTGTGCTAGCTTTTTGAAACTTGGCAGAATAATGTAGTTCCAAGTTCTATCGATATGGTTTGTGTCCTATGGAAGTAGCCCCAATCAGAGACTGACGAGAATCACTTTCATTGAAAGGGGTTGCCAAGCTTCCAAAAAACTACGAGTTTCCTGAAATCTCAGCAAACATTTTTTCACCCAATCTTGATGATACTTGCAGGTAATGATCAGTACACCAATCCCACTTGGCTCACCAAATTTCTTTCTTCTAGGTTAAACCGTTCCTTTGCAGTAACCGTTTTCATCTTTAGGTTTCACTCTGTTTTCTCCTATATGGATACATGTAGTTGGAACTCTAAATCAAACACGGTTTGTGCTAGCTCTTTGAAACTTGGCACAATAATGTAGTTCCAAGTTCTTTCGCTATGGTTTGTGTCCTATTGAAGTAGCCCCAAGCAGAGACTGACGAGAATCACTTTCATTGAAAGGGGTTGCCAAGCTTCCAAAAAACTACGAGTTTCCTGAAATCTCAGGCAAACATTTTTTCACCCAATCTTGATGATACTTGCAGGTAATGATCAGTACACCAATCCCACTTGGCTCACCAAATTTCGTTCTTCTAGGTTAAACCGTTCCTTTGCAGTAACCGTTTTCATGTTTAGGTTTCACTCTGTTTTCTCCTATATGGATACATGTAGTTGGAACTCTAAATCAAACACGGTTTGTGCTAGCTCTTTGAAACTTGGCACAATAATGTAGTTCCAAGTTCTATCACTATGGTTTGTGTCCTATTGAAGTTGTCCCAAGCAGAGACTGACGAGAATCACTTTCATTGAAAGGGGTTGCCAAGCTTCCAAAAAACTACGAGTTTCCTGAAATCTCAGCAAAAAATTTTTCACCCAATCTTGATGATACTTGCAGGTAACGATCAGTACACCAATCCCAATTGGCTCACCAAATTTCTTTCTTCTAGGTTAAACCGTTCCTTTGTAGTAACCGTTTTCATATTTAGGTTTCACTCTGTTTTCTCCTATATGGATACAGTAGTTGGAACTCTAAATCAAACACGGTTTGTGCTAGCTCTTTGAAACTTGGCACAATAATGTATTTCCAAGTTCTATCGCTATGGTTTGTGTCCTATTGAAGTAGCCGCAAGCAGAGACTGACGAGAATCACTTTCATTGAAAGGGGTTGCCAAGCTTCCAAAAAACTACGAGTTTCCTGAAATCTCAGCAATCATTTTTTCACCCAATCTTGATGATACTTGCAGGTAATGATCAGTACACCAATCCAACTTGGCTCACCAAATTTTGTTCTTCTAGGTTAAACCGTTCCTTTGCAGTAACCGTTTTCATGTTTAGGTTTCACTCTGCTTTCTCCTATATGGATACATGTAGTTGGAACTCTAAATCAAACACGATTTGTGCTAGCTTTTGAAACTTGGCACAATAATGTAGTTCCAAGTTCTATCGCTATGGTTTGTGTCCTATTGAAGTAGCCCCAAGCAGAGACTGTCGAGAATCACTTTCATTGAAATGGGCTGCCAAGCTTACAAAAAACTACGAGTTTCCTGAAAATTCAGCAAACATTTTTGCACCCAATCCTGATGATACTTGCAGGTAATGATCAGTACACCAGTCCCACGTGGCTCACCAAATTTTGTTCTTGTAGTTTAAAACCGTTCCTTTGCAGTAACCGTTTTCATGTTTAGGTTTCACTCTGTTTTCTCCTATATGGATACATGTAGTTGGAACCCAAAATCAAATACAGTTTATGCTAGCTCTTTGAAACTTGGCAAAATAATGTAGTTCCAAGTTCTTTCGCTATGGTTTGTGTCCTATTGAAGCAGCCCCAAGCAGAGACTGACGAGAATCACTTTCATTGAAAGGGGTTGCCAAGCTTCCAAAAAACTACGAGTTTCCTGAAATCTCAGCAAACATTTTTTCACCCAATCTTGATGATACTGGCAGGTAATGATCAGTACACGAGTCCCACTTGGCTCACCAAATTTCGTTCTTCTAGGTTAAACCGTTCCTTTGCAGTAACCGTTTTCATCTTTAGGTTTCACTCTGTTTTCTCCTATATGGATACATGTAGTTGGAACTCTAAATCAAACACGGTTTGTGCTAGCTCTTTGAAACTTGCCCCATAATGTAGTTCCAAGTTCTTTCGCTATGGTTTGTGTCCTATTGAAGTAGCCCCAAGCAGAGACTGACGAGAATCACTTTCATTGAAAGGGTTGCCAAGCTTCCAAAAAACTACGAGTTCCTGAAATCTCAGAAACATTTTTCACCCAATCTTGATGATACTGGCAGGTAATGATCAGTACAGCAATCCCACTTGGCTCACCAAATTTCATTCTTCTAGGTTAAACCGTTCCTTTGCAGTAACCGTTTTCATGTTTAGGTTTCACTCTGTTTCTCCTATATGGATACATGTAGTTGGAGCTCTAAATCAAACACGGTTTGTGCTAGCTCTTTGAAACTTGGAAGAATACTGTAGTTCCAAGTTCTATCGCTATGGTTTGTGTCCTATGGAAGTATCCCCAAGCAGAGACTGAGTAGAATCACTTTATTGAAAGGGGATGCCAAGCTTCCAAAATCTATGAGTTTCCTGAAATATCGGGAAACATTTTTTCACCCAATCTTGATGATACTGGCAGGTAATGATCAGTACAACAGTCCCACTTGGCTCACCAAATTTCGTTCTTCTAGGTTAAACCATTACTTTGCAGTAACCGTTTTCATGTTTAGGTTTCACTCTGTTTTCTCCAATATGGGTACATGTAGTTGGAACTCTAAATCAAACACGGTTTGTGCTAGCTTTTGAAACTTGGCAGAATAATGTAGTTCCAAGTTCTATCGATATGGTTTGTGTCCTATGGAAGTAGCCCCAAGCAGAGACTGACGAGAATCACTTTCATTGAAAGGGGTTGCCAAGCTTCCAAAAAACTACGAGTTCCTGAAATCTCAGCAAACATTTTTCACCCAATCTTGATGATACTTGCAGGTAATGATCAGTACACCAATCCCACTTGGCTCACCAAATTTCGTTCTTCTAGGTTAAACCATTATTTGCAGTAACCGTTTTCATGTTTAGGTTTCACTCTGTTTTCTCCAATATGGGTACATGTAGTTGGAACTCTAAATCAAACACGGTTTGTGCTAGCTTTTGAAACTTGGCAGAATAATGTAGTTCCAAGTTCTATCGATATGGTTTGTGTCCTATGGAAGTAGCCCCAATCAGAGACTGACGAGAATCACTTTATTGAAAGGGGTTCCAAACTTCCAAAAAACTACGGGTTCCTGAAATCTCAGCAAAAAATTTTTCACCCAATCTTGATGATACTTGCAGGTAATGATCAGTACACCAATCCCACTTGGCTCACCAAATTTCTTTCTTCTAGGTTAAACCGTTCCTTTGCAGTAACCGTTTTCATCTTTAGGTTTTCACTCTGTTTTCCTCCTATATGGATACATGTAGTTGGAACTCTAAATCAAACACGGTTTGTGCTAGCTCTTTGAAACTTGGCACAATAATGTAGTTCCAAGTTCTTTCGCTATGGTTTGTGTCCTATTGAAGTAGCCCCAAGCAGAGACTGACGAGAATCACTTTCATTGAAAAGGGTTGCCAAGCTTCCAAAAAACTACGAGTTCCTGAAATCTCAGCAAACATTTTTTCACCCAATCTTGATGATACTTGCAGGTAATGATCAGTACACCAATCCCACTTGGCTCACCAAATTTCGTTCTTCTAGGTTAAACCGTTACTCTCCAGTAACCGTTTTCATGTTTAGGTTTCACTCTGTTTTCTCCTATATGGATACATGTAGTTGGAACTCTAAATCAAACACGGTTTGTGCTAGCTCTTTGAAACTTGGCACAATAATGTACTTCCAAGTTGTATCGGTATGGTTTGTGTCCTATTGAAGTTGCCCCAAGCAGAGACTGACGAGAATCACTTTCATTGAAAGGGCTGCCAAGCTTACAAAAACTATGAGTTTCCTGAAATCTCAGCAAACCTTTTTTCACCCAATCTTGATGATACTTGCAGGTAATGATCAGTACACCAATCAACTTGGCTCACCAAATTTTGTTCTTCTAGGTTAAACCGTTCCTTTGCAGTAACCGTTTCATGTTTAGGTTTCCACTCTGCTTTCTCCTATATGGATACATGTAGTTGGAAACTCTAAATCAAACACGATTTGTGCTAGCTTTTTGAACTTGGCACAATAATGTAGTTCCAAGTTCTATCGCTATGGTTTGTGTCCTATTGAAGTAGCCCCAAGCAGAGACTGTCGAGAATCACTTTCATTGAAATGGGCTGCCAAGCTTACAAAAAACTACGAGTTTCCTGAAAATTCAGCAAACATTTTTGCACCCAATCCTGATGATACTTGCAGGTAATGATCAGTACACCAGTCCCACGTGGCTCACCAAATTTTGTTCTTGTAGTTTAAACCGTTCCTTTGCAGTAACCGTTTTCATGTTTAGGTTTCACTCTGTTTTCTCCTATATGGATACATGTAGTTGGAACCCAAAATCAAATACAGTTTATGCTAGCTCTTTGAAACTTGGCAAAATAATGTAGTTCCAAGTTCTTTCGCTATGGTTTGTGTCCTATTGAAGCAGCCCCAAGCAGAGACTGACGAGAATCACTTTCATTGAAAGGGGTTGCCAAGCTTCCAAAAACTACGAGTTTCCTGAAATCTCAGCAAACATTTTTTTCACCCAATCTTGATGATACTGGCAGGTAATGATCAGTACACGAGTCCCACTTGGCTCACCAAATTTCGTTCTTCTAGGTTAAACCGTTCCTTTGCAGTAACCGTTTTCATCTTTAGGTTTCACTCTGTTTTCTCCTATATGGATACATGTAGTTGGAACTCTAATCAAACACGGTTTGTGCTAGCTCTTTGAAACTTGGCACAATAATGTAGTTCCAAGTTCTATCGCTATGGTTTGTGTCCTATTGAAGTAGCCGCAAGCAGAGACTGACGAGAATCACTTTCATTGAAAGGGGTTGCCAAGCTTAAAAAAACTACGAGTTTCCTGAAATCTCAGCAAACATTTTTTCACCCAATCTTGATGATACTTGCAGGTAATGATCAGTACACCAATCCAACTTGGCTCACCAAATTTCGTACTTCTAGGTTAAACCGTTCCTTTGCAGTAACCGTTTTCATGTTTAGGTTTCACTCTGCTTTCTCCTGTATGGATACATGTAGATGGAACTCTAATCAAACACGATTTTGTGCTAGCCTTTTGAAACTTGGCACAATAATGTAGTTCCAAGTTCTATCGCTATGGTTTGTGTCCTATTGAAGTAGCCCCAAGCAGAGACTGTCGAGAATCACTTTCATTGAAAGGGGCTGTCAAGCTTACAAGAAACTACGAGTTTCCTGAATATTCAGCCAAACATTTTTGCACCCATCCTGATGATACTTGAAGGTAATGATCAGTACACCAATCCCACTTGACTCACCAAATTTTGTTCTTGTAGGTTAACCCGTTCCTTTGCAGTAACCATTTTCATGTTTAGGTTTCACTCTGTTTTCTCCTATATGGATATATGTAGTTGGAACTCTAAATCAAATATGGTTTTTGCTAGCTCTTTGAAACTTGGCACAATAATGTAGTTCCAAGTTCTATCGCTATGCTTTGTGTCCCATTGAATTAGCCCCAATCAGAGACTGACGAGAATCACTTTAATTGAAAGGGGTTTCCAAACTTCCAAAAAACTACGAGTTTCCTGAAATCTCAGCAAAAAATTTTTCACCCAATCTTGATGATACTTGCAGGTAATGATCAGTACACCAATCCCACTTGGCTCACCAAATTTCTTTCTTCTAGGTTAAACCGTTCCTTTGCAGTAACCGTTTTCATCTTTAGGTTTCACTCTGTTTTCTCCTATATGGATACATGTAGTTGGAAACTCTAAATCAAACACGGTTTGTGCTAGCTCTTTGAAACTTGGCACAATAATGTAGTTCCAAGTTCCTTTCGCTATGGTTTGTGTCCTATTGAAGTAGCCCCAAGCAGAGACTGACGAGAATCACTTTCATTGAAAAGGGTTGCCAAGCTTCCAAAAAACTACGAGTTTCCTGAAATCTCAGCAAACATTTTTTCACCCAATCTTGATGATACTTGCAGGTAATGATCAGTACACCAATCCCACTTGGCTCACCAAATTTCGTTCTTCTAGGTTAAACCGTTACTCTCCAGTAACCGTTTTCATGTTTAGGTTTCACTCTGTTTTCTCCTATATGGATACATGTAGTTGGAACTCTAAATCAAACACGGTTTGTGCTAGCTCTTTGAAACTTGGCACAATAATGTACTTCCAAGTTGTATCGGTATGGTTTGTGTCCTATTGAAGTTGCCCCAAGCAGAGACTGACGAGAATCACTTTCATTGAAAGGGGCTGCCAAGCTTACAAAACTATGAGTTTCCTGAAATCTCAGCAAACCTTTTTTCACCCAATCTTGATGATACTTGCAGGTAATGATCAGTACACCAATCCAACTTGGCTCACCAAATTTTGTTCTTCTAGGTTAAACCGTTCCTTTGCAGTAACCGTTTTCATGTTTAGGTTTCACTCTGCTTTCTCCTATATGGATACATGTAGTTGGAACTCTAAATCAAACACGATTTGTGCTAGCTTTTTGAAACTTGGCACAATAATGTAGTTCCAAGTTCTATCGCTATGGTTGTGTCCTATTGAAGTAGCCCAAGCAGAGACTGTCGAGAATCACTTTCATTGAAATGGGCTGCCAAGCTTACAAAAAACTACGAGTTTCCTGAAAATTCAGCAAACATTTTGCACCCAATCCTGATGATACTTGCAGGTAATGATCAGTACACCAGTCCCACGTGGCTCACCAAATTTGTCTTGTAGTTTAAACCGTTCCTTGCAGTAACCGTTTTCATGTTTAGGTTTCACTCTGTTTTCTCCTATATGGATACATGTAGTTGGAACCCAAAATCAAATACAGTTTATGCTAGCTCTTTGAAACTTGGCAAAATAATGTAGTTCCAAGTTCTTTCGCTATGGTTTGTGTCCTATTGAAGCAGCCCCAAGCAGAGACTGACGAGAATCACTTTCATTGAAAGGGGTTGCCAAGCTTCCAAAAAACTACGAGTTTCCTGAAATCTCAGCAAACATTTTTCACCCAATCTTGATGATACTGGCAGGTAATGATCAGTACACGAGTCCACTTGGCTCACCAAATTTCGTTCTTCTAGGTTAAACCGTTCCTTTGCAGTAACCGTTTTCATCTTTAGGTTTCACTCTGTTTTCTCCTATATGGATACATGTAGTTGGAACTCTAAATCAAACACGGTTTGTGCTAGCTCTTTGAAACTTGGCACAATAATGTAGTTCCAAGTTCTATCGCTATGGTTTGTGTCCTATTGAAGTAGCCACAAGCAGAGACTGACGAGAATCACTTTCATTGAAAGGGGTTGCCAAGCTTCCAAAAAACTACGAGTTTCCTGAAATCTCAGCAAACATTTTTCACCCAATCTTGATGATACTTGCAGGTAATGATCAGTACACCAATCCAACTTGGCTCACCAAATTTCGTACTTCTAGGTTAAACCGTTCCTTTGCAGTAACCGTTTCATGTTTAGGTTTCACTCTGCTTTCTCCTGTATGGATACATGTAGATGGAACTCTAAATAAAACACGATTTGTGCTAGCCTTTTGAAACTTGGCACAATAATGTAGTTCCAAGTTCTATCGCTATGGTTTGTGTCCTATTGAAGTAGCCCCAAGCAGAGACTGTCGAGAATCACTTTCATTGAAAGGGGCTGGCAAGCTTACAAGAAACTACGAGTTTCCTGAATATTCAGCAAACATTTTTGCACCCAATCCTGATGATACTTGAAGGTAATGATCAGTACACCAATCCCACTTGACTCACCAAATTTTGTTCTTGTAGGTTAACCCGTTCCTTTGCAGTAACCATTTTCATGTTTAGGTTTCACTCTGTTTTCTCCTATATGGATATATGTAGTTGGAACTCTAAATCAAATATGGTTTTTGCTAGCTCTTTGAAACTTGGCACAATAATGTAGTTCCAAGTTCTATCGCTATGCTTTGTGTCCCATTGAATTAGCCCCAATCAGAGACTGACGAGAATCACTTTAATTGAAAGGGGTTTCCAAACTTCCAAAAACTACGAGTTTCCTGAAATCTCAGCAAAAAATTTTTCACCCAATCTTGATGATACTTGCAGGTAATGATCAGTACACCAATCCCACTTGGCTCACCAAATTTCTTTCTTCTAGGTTAAACCGTTCCTTTGCAGTAACCATTTTCATCTTTAGGTTTCACTCTGTTTTCTCCTATATGGATACATGTAGTTGGAACTCTAAATCAAACACGGTTTGTGCTAGCTCTTTGAAAACTTGGCACAATAATGTAGTTCCAAGTTCTTTCGCTATGTTTGTGTCCTATTGAAGTAGCCCCAAGCAGAGACTGACGAGAATCACTTTCATTGAAAAGGGTTGCCAAGCTTCCAAAAAACTACGAGTTTCCTGAAAATTCAGCAAACATTTTTCACCCAATCTTGATGATACTTGCAGGTAATGATCAGTACACCAGTCCCACGTGGCTCACCAAATTTTGTTCTTGTAGTTTAAACCGTTCCTTTGCAGTAACCGTTTTCATGTTTAGGTTTCACTCTGTTTTCTCCTATATGGATACATGTAGTTGGAACCCAAAATCAAATACAGTTTATGCTAGCTCTTTGAAACTTGGCAAAATAATGTAGTTCCAAGTTCTTTCGCTATGGTTTGTGTCCTATTGAAGCAGCCCCAAGCAGAGACTGACGAGAATCACTTTCATTGAAAGGGGTTGCAAAGCTTCCAAAAAACTACGAGTTTCCTGAAATCTCAGCAAACATTTTTTCACCCAATCTTGATGATACTTGCAGGTAATGATCAGTACACCAATCCAACTTGGCTCACCAAATTTCGTTCTTCTAGGTTAAACCGTTCCTTTGCAGTAATCTTTTTCATGTTAGGTTTCACTGTGCTTTCTGCTATATGGATACATGTAGTTGGAACTGTAAATCAAAAACGGCTTGTGCTAGTTCTTTGAAACTTGGCACAATAATGTACTTCCAAGTTGTATCGGTATGGTTTGTGTCCTATTGAAGTAGCCCCAAGCAGAGACTGACGAGAATCACTTCATTGAAAGGGGCTGCCAAGCTTACAAAAACTACGAGTTTCCTGATATCTCAGCAAACATTTTTCACCCAATCTTGATGATACTTGCAGGTAATGATCAGTACACCAATCCCACTTGGCTCACCAAATTTCGTTCTTCTAGGTTAAACCGTTCCTTTGCAGTAACCGTTTTCATGTTTAGGTTTCACTCTGTTTTCTCCTATATGGATACATGTAGTTGGAACTCTAAATCAAACACGGTTGTGCTAGCTCTTTGAAACTTGGCAGAATAATGTAGTTCCAAGTTGTATCGATATGGTTTGTGTCCTATTGAAGTAGCCCCAAGCAGATACTGACGAGAATCTCTTTCATTGAAAGGGGTTGCCAAGCTTCCAAAAAACTACGAGTTTCCTGAAATCTCAGGAAACATTTTTGGACCCAATCGTGATGATACTGACAGGTAATGATCAGTACACCAGTCCCCACGTGGCTCACCAAATTTCGTTCTTCTAGTTTAAACCGTTCGTTTGCAGTAATCTTTTTCATGTTTAGGTTTCACTCTGTTTTCTCCTATATGGATACATGTATTTTGGGACTCTAAATCAAACACGGTTTGTGCTAGCTCTTTGAAACTTGGCACAATAATGTAGTTCCAAGTTCTATCGCTATCGTTTGTGTCCTATGGAAGTAGCCCCAAGCAGAGACAGACGGGAATCACTTTGATTGAAAGGGTTGCCACGCTTCCAAAAAACTACGAGTTTCCTGAAATCTCAGCAAACATTTTTTAACCCAATATTGATGATACTGGCAGGTAATGATCAGTACACCAATCCCACTTGGCTCACCAAATTTCGTTCTTCTAGGTTAAACCGTTCCTTTGCAGTAACCGATTTCATCTTTAGGTTTCACTCTGTTTTCTCCAATATGGATACATGTAGTTGGAACTCTAAATCAAACACGGTTTGTGCTAGCTCTTTGAAACTTGGCACAATAATGTAGTTCCAAGTTCCATCACTATGGTTTGTGTCCTATGGACGTAGCCCCAAGCAGAGACTGACGAGAATCACTTTGATTGAAAGGGGTTGCCAAGCTTCCAAAAAACTATGAATTTCCTGAAATCTCAGCAAACATTTTTTTCACCCAATCTTGATGATACTTGCAGGTAATGATCAGTACACCAATCCAACTTGGCTCACCAAATATCGTTCTTCTAGGTTAAACCATTCCTTTGCAGTAACCGTTTTCATGTTTAGGTTTCACTCTGCTTTCTCCTGTATGGATACATGTAGATGGAACTCTAAATCAAACACGATTTGTGCTAGCACTTTGAAACTTGGCACAATAAAGTAGTTCCAAGTTCTATCGCTATGGTTTTGTGTCCTATTGAAGTATCCCCAAGTAGAGACTGACGAGAATCACTTTCATTGAAAGGGGTTGCCAAGCTTCCAAAAAACTACGAGTTTCCTGAAATCTCAGCAAACATTTTTTCATCCAATCTTGATGATACTTGCCGGTAATGATCACTACACCAATCCCACTTGGCACACCAAATTTGTTCTTCTAGGTTAAACCGTTCCTTTGCAGTAACCGTTTTCAGGTTTAGGTTTCACTCTGCTTTCTCTTATATGGATACATATAGTTGGAACTCTAAATCAAACACGGTTTGTGCTAGCTCTTTGAAACTTGGCACAATAAATGTAGTTCCAAGTTCTATCGCTATCGTTTGTGTCCTATGGAAGTAGCCCCAAGCAGAGACTGACGAGAATCACTTTGATTGAAAGGGGTTGCCACGCTTCCAAAAAACTACGAGTTTCCTGAAAATTCAGCAAACATTTTTCACCTAATCTTGATGATACTTGCCGGTAATGATCACTACACCAATCCCACTAGGCCTCTCAAATTTCGTTCTGCTAGGTTAAACCGTTCCTTTGCAGTAACCGTTTTCAGGTTAGGTTTCACTCTGCTTTCTCCTATATGGATACATGTAGTTGTACTCTAAATCAAACACGATTTGTGCTAGCTCTTTGAAACTTGGCACAATAATGTAGTTCCAAGTTCTATCGCTATGGTTTGTTTCCTATTGAAGTAGCCCCAAGCAGAGACTGTCGAGAATCACTTCATTGAAAGGGGCTGCAAGCTTACAAAAACTACGAGTTTCCTGAAATCTCAGCAAACATTTTTTCACCCTATCTTGATGATACTTGCAGGTAATGATCAGTACACCAATCCCACTTGGCTCACCAAATTTCGTTCTTCTAGGTTAAACCGTTCCTTTGCAGTAACCGTTTTCATGTTTAGGTTTCACTCTGTTTTCGCCTATATGGATACATGTAGTTGGAACTCTAAATCAAACACGGTTTGTGCTAGCCCTTTGAAACTTGGCACAATAATGTAGTTTCCAAGTCTTTCGCTATGGTTTGTGTCCTATTGAAGTAGCCCCAAGCAGAGACTGACGAGAATCACTTTCATTGAAAGGGGTTGCCAAGCTTCCAAAAAACTACGAGTTTCCTGAATCTCAGCAAACATTTTTTCACCCAATCTTGATGATACTTGCAGGTAATGATCAGTACACCAATCCCACTTGCTCACCAAATTTCGTTCTTCTAGGTTAAACCGTTCCTTTGCAGTAACCGTTGTCATGTTTAGGTTTCACTCTGTTTTCTCCTATATGGATACATGTAGTTGGAACTCTAAATCAAACACGGTTTGTGCTAGCTCTTTGAAACTTGGCAGAATAATGTAGTTCCAAGTTCTATCGATATGGTTTGTCTTCTATTTGAAGTAGCCCCAAGCAGAGACTGACGAGAATCACTTTCATTGAAAGGGGTTGCCAAGCTTCCAAAAACTACGAGTTTCCTGAATTCTCAGCAAACATTATTGGACCCAATCGTGATGATACTGGCAGGTAATGATCAGTACACAAGTCCCACGTGGCTCACCAAATTTCGTTCTTCTAGTTTGAACCTTTCGTTGCAGTAACCATTTTCATGTTTAGGTTTCACTCTGTTTTCTCCTATATGGATACATGTAGTTGGGACTCTAAATCAAAACACGGTTTGTGCTAGCTCTTTGAAACTTGGCACAATAATGTAGTTCCAAGTTCTATCGCTATGGTTTGTGTCCTATTGAAGTATCCCCAAGTAGAGACTGACGAGAATCACTTTCATTGAAAGGGGTTGCCAAGCTTCCAAAAAACTACGAGTTTCCTGAAATCTCAGCAAACATTTTTTCATCCAATCTTGATGATACTTGCCGGTAATGATCACTACACCAATCCCACTTGGCACACCAAATTTCGTTCTTCTAGGTTAAACCGTTCCTTTGCAAGTAACCGTTTTTCGGTTAGGTTCCTGTTCCTATGGTCCTATGGTAAGGTT